>NW_007727520.1:103539-109458 GCF_000696425.1 Galeopterus variegatus
AAAAAAAAAAAAAAAAAAAAAAAAAAAAAAAAAAAAAAAAAAAAAAAAACCCCCACAAAAAAAAAAAAAAACCCCGGGGGGGGGGGGAAGAAGATATAACATCTTATCTTTGAGGAATTTTTTACAACAAGGAAACGGAAAGGACATGCTTGGGGGGGAGGGGAGAGAGGGAGGGAGGGAGGGAGGTGTCGGTGATGGGCCATAATAATCATATACAGTGTATATTGACAAAATAAAAATTTAATGAAAAAAAAAATAAAAAATAAAAAATAAAAAAAAAAAGAAACCCATTAGCACAGGACGCCACAGGAACCCACTCAGACCGAGGGAGGCAGGGTAGTCAGGGAGGTGACGTCTCAGCCGACGGCCTGGCCAGGGGAAGCCCAAACTGGAAACATGTCAAGGCCTGGGGACCAGGTAGAGCACACGTGTCTGGGGAGTGGATGGGCCATGGCTGGAGCCAAGGGCGAGCTAGAAGGAGAGCAGAAGACCATGGCCAGAGAAGCTGGCAGGGGCCAGATCACACAGGGCCTGGGCAGCCACACCAAGAACTTTGGATTTTATCCTAAAGGCTAGGGGAGCTGTGGAACGGCTCTGAGCAGGGTAGGGACATGATCAGACTTGTGTTTTAGGAAGATCACTCTGGTTGCTGTATGCAGAATACAATGCAGGGAGAACAATGGATGCAGGAAGAAGGAAGAAGAGGCTAGAATAAACAAGCTGTCCATTCTTCAACACAAAGGCTCAATGTTCAAGGTGGCCAGTGTGGTGAACAGCCCAGACTCTCAGGGGAAATCCCAGGCTTTTGGCTTCTTATCCCAGGTCCTGCAAGTATGATTACCTTTTCGTTGTTGGAGAAACTTGAGGCTGGGAGAACAGAAACCTCTTCCCACCTACACACCCTCTCATCCCTCTAATTCTGTCTGGGCTGCTTGCTTCTCTCAGGCTCAGATAGGGAAATGGAACCTGCCAGTTAGTTTTAAGTTATCAAGTAGCAAAAGCAAGAAGGTTCTAGAAATGGCTCAGAAGAGAGACACCCCATGCTCGCCCTCTGGGAATAAAAATACCGTCTTAATAATTACTCACTTGTGGCCAGCACTCTACAGTTTACAACACTCTGACCACCATAACTTTCTGAAGGCTCCCAACACTCCTGTGAAGGAGGCACTCTGATTCCATAGAGGAGGAAAGCGAGGCTGGGAGGGCTGGGCACCTGGAGCAAGGTCACGGAGAGAGCTGGAAACAGAGCAGAGGCTAGGAATTCACTCCACAGTGCTTTACTGCTATTGATCCATGAGCCCACTGGGACTGTAATTAATTAAAATGTCTCTCCTCAGCACTGGAGACAGCCAACTGGAGAATTCAATGAAAACGATCTGCCCAGTGTGGAAGAGTTTCATCTTGAAGTCCTGAGAGAGCTTTTGAAATGAGGTGGGGAGGGGTGAGATGCGGCAGGCCTATTAGGAAATGTCATCCGTGGTTGAAAATGTCCACTCCAAGAAGGCCAAGACTGAGCATCTGAGCCCTTCTCTGCTCTTAGGAGGTGCGAGTAATCCTGCTTTCAGTGTCAGGCTGGGCTGGGGAAGGGAGTTGGCAGGAGGGGTAGAGGGGACAGATCACATGGACTGCTTCCCTTTCTTATATCCCACCCCCAACATTTTTATCCAGGTCAAATCAGCCAAGTTAAACCATATAGTTTATTTGTAGAAAGGAAAACAGTCTCCAAAAGCCACTGTCACCAAAACCAGCTATTTTGGAGCCCTTACAATGTGCCAGGCACAGGCCCTGTGTATAGTCTCCCAGTTAATCTTTAGCATAAGTCTACAAAGTTGGTAGCTATTATCTCCATTTTGCGGATGAAAACACTGAGGCTCAAGAAGGTTAGGCATTTTCCTTCAGGTCCACACTGCTATTACACATAACAGAGCAAAGATTCAAATCTGGGCCTTTCTGACTGCCGAACCTGAGTTAGTCTGCTGGAGAGGGTGTGGTGTCAGAGGGTGAGGGCCCTTCACTATGTTTGTATTGGTGATGGGGAGAGGAGGGATGTGGCTGACTCTGTGTACATGTGTGGAATATACTATTAAAGCACATGTACTTCACAGGGACTGGTTTTCCAAAGCCTTGCAGTTTCAAATATTGACCTTGCGGAGGACTGGAAATTTCCCTCAGCGTATAAATCTCTATTGCAAGATAAGAATTGTGGCACAGAAGGTTGCTGGCTCAAAGACAGACTAGTTACTGATTGTTATGTAAAGATACTGAGAATTGTCATAAGAAGGAATGTTTGCTAAGATCAAGCTTTTGATGATAGCCTTACTGGAATGTCATCTGGCTTGTTTCACTGAAAGTTACCAGCCTATATTGTTAAACTATAACCCCACCTTTGTTCTCTTCCTGTAACTTCCTGGTCTGGAAAATAAATGCAGGAAGAGAACCCCAATTTGGCGTTAATTTCCCAAATGGAAGAGTTGGCTCTCGCTTGAGCATTCCCAGGGAGATTAACCACTTCGGGGCCTCTCACTGCTCGGAAGAGATGGGCTATGAGTAATCCTTTGCATCTCCGTCACCCAGGGGAAGTGGGGTGACAAATCCGTGGGGGGCGAAGCAACACAAAACAACATATGTGGGAACTTTCAGGGCGAAGCAACACAAAACAACATACGTGGGAACTTTCAATGATTTTATTTCATTTGGAAGGCAAGCTGGAACTCTCTCCATCTCTCCCACTTCCTGCTTTCGGGAACAAATATACTAGCAGACAGGGCTGGGGCACTGAAAGGCTAAAGGGCTCACATAACCACTCCACAGGGCAGAGACAGCAGAACCTCCAATGCCCACAGCATTTAAGTGTCCCCCCTCCAACCCCCACCGCCTCTCTTGCCCCTCTCAACAAATCCTGTGAGGCAGGAAGGGTGACCTGACATTCCCATTTTCCACAAGGAGAGCCTGGCCTGCCACAGGTCACAGAACATGTGAATCTTGGGGCCCGATGCTTTAGGCTGAAGCTACTGTAGTTCACAAAGGTTGGGGAGGATGGGAGTGGGGTCAGGGAGGTCTAGCCAGTGAGAGGAAGGAAGTGGAGGCTGCATGGCTTCTAGAAGGCTGAGGGATTATCTATTTATCATACAAGGCGTTCAATAGCTGCTGGAGTTATTTTTATGGGCAAATTGCCCAACAAGCCTCTGAGTACACAGGGAACAAACTGAACAGGAGGCAAAAGGTAATGATCTTATAATTAATGCAAGACCACCTGGGGCTGGGCAGAGGGAAGAATCTCTCTCTCAGGAGGACAAGAGAATATTTTTCTTTCATAGCTTAATACTATCTAAAAGGGAAAAATCTGCCAGGGTCCACTCACAAGTAAAAAGCAATTGCTAGGATGTGAACATGAAAATGTAAATGTAGTTGCCAGTAGGTAGGCCTTCTTGTGCAAACATCAGGTTGTTACACAGACTACCTGGGACACAATTTAATGAATAACCAATGATAAACTAGAAGAACATACTAAACTACTGAGGGATGTCAGTTTCATGTTCTCTGAAAAGCTGGTAGGTTTTCAGTGAGTGAAGACCAAGAACTAGCATTTTATTACTATAAATTTTTAATTTTCAAATTAATCACATTTATTTACTGTAAAGTTAACCAATGAAGACAATGAGATTGTTTTGATCAACATGAATAACTTGAACTCAGGAACTGGAGACAGCAGCTTGCAGCTTACTTACAGCCTCAAAGTACAGTTCCTCTCTTTTGCTTTAGTTGCCCAATGCTGAGAAAATCTTTTGGATTTAATGAATAGTAGATGTATTTGATGAATAAGTAGATGCATCTTTAAAGAACACAATCTCAGGATTATTTTCAATGAAACAGCTGCTGAAAGAATAAGCAGCTGAGTTTCCACATGTAAAAATGTGGTATATAACATATACAAGTGCTTTTTAAAAATATTATTCTTATTATTACAGTTTTAAAAAGAGTTAACTGAATCTGAAGCAATGTTTACAGAACACTGTAAACACTGAAGCACCCATATGGATTTCCAGAGACAGTTTGCAAAGTGATGGCTGGGATATCTCCCAGATCCCCCCAGGACTTTGGTCTTTGCCTCCTCCCTCACCATGACATCTTGAACAGAAAGCAATGAAAATCCCAGGGGCAGATGCAGGCCTGAAGCAAACAGAACCCCAACCCCTACCCCCGCTCCCCATTTCAGAGGGGAAGGGGAGGAGGGAAGAAGAGAAGGTAACAATTACTGCCACAGACTGTGCCTTCCAGATAAATCCTTATTATACACCTAGAGCTAGAAAACTCATCAGCTGAAAATGAGAAAAGTGTTCAGATGCACAGAACTAAGAGTGCCCTGCCAAGTCCTCCTCCTGCCCCAGAGCTTAAGCCTTAGTCCTAATAACTCAGTAGCTTCTGCTACAGAGAATACCAGATCCCCCGAACAAGCAATGTTCAGACCCTTTGGAGACTGGCTAATATACCTGCAGCAGTAATGCGTGCCGACAGCAGATCTGCACGATGCATGTCGTGGCAAGTTTGCTCATTTTGAGCCATGGTAGTACTCTTCTGCTGTCTATCTTAGGGAGAAGGGAAATCACTGCTGTCTTTTGTCGAGAAGAACTAAAAGGCTGGGATGGTTGGGGTAAAGAAGAAAAGGCAGAGGTGGTTGGTGACCTCTACACCCCGGAGCTATTCAAGCCCAGACTAGATGATACCTTTGAAGGCAAATGCAGAGAGGATTCCTCCCCAGGGTGTGACCGTACTGAATGATTTCTAAGGTTCCTTTCCAGCTCAAACTGTTTCTAAAAATAAAAGCAACCCTTTTAAATTTATTTTTTTAAAATGACACGTCATACATATACGCAATCATATCTCAGTACCAACAATTGTATAATGAAATTTACAAAGCATTTTTCCCTTGCGTATTTTCTCAGGTAATTGTCCACACGGCCCTGCAATACTGCTATTACTGTCATTATCCCCATTTTAGATGTGGGACCGGGACTCTAAGTTTAAGTAATTGCTCTGAGTTCAGATAGCTGGGGAGTAGAAATCACTAATAGCTCCAGGTTTCCCTCTGACATTTCTCCTCCTCTTCCTCCTTCCCTTATCCTCTCCCCTTTTTGTCTTCTGGGAAGTACAGTGTAACAATGAGAAAATGGAGGAGAGAAACTGAGAATGAGCCTCCTGAAAAGATGACTCCCTTCCGTCACTTTGTGCCCAGGATGATTCAGGGGAGACTTACTCATAACCTTGGTGTGTAACGAATACACTGAGATGTGCAATCATTTTTTTAAAAAATGGTTCATGCATATTCAAATCAATTTGAAAAGAAAAAAATTACTCCCTTTTGTAAGTTTAAAAAAGGAAGCATTTTAGTCTAACTGGGGAAATGAAAGGAAGGAGGTTTTTTGGGTTTTTTTTCAGTAGACTGTTATTCCCACCAGTGGTGAGTGCTCTCTGCTTCTGAGATCACAGTCAATGAAACATTCGGCTGAATTCCATAACAAACTGGCACAGAAGACAAACGCCAAGTCACTGAAGAAGGAAAATAGATTAATCCTAAAAGATAAGTCCCCCAGGTTGGTTATCAGGTTTGAATTTTCAAAAAGAGAACCACCTGGTTTTTTATTTTGTTTGGAGGTTGTTTTGTTCCTCAGAATTCGGATCAAAATTGATTTTTCTCAAAAATGTTTTGGCAAAGAGGGTGTGGGCAGCAGTAGGTAGGGTGGAGCGATTCCCATCAAACAGCCTTTCTGTATTCCAGTTGCTTGAAGAAGCCACACTTCTCAAATGGTTGGAAGGAAAGGAAGAGCTCCGAAACCTTGCACTGAAGTCGTAAGGTTTTCAAAACATGCCTCCTCCGTCCTCTTTCTGATGGAGACCTCTGGAGGGGGGGGGGGGGGGGGG
>NW_007727520.1:109709-131785 GCF_000696425.1 Galeopterus variegatus
CCCCCCCCCCCCCCCCGTTCTTTTGGGGGGGGGGGGGGGGGGGGGGGGGGGGGGGGGGGTTGCCAAACCCTTCCTGAAGGTCCCTGGGGCCCAGAAAGGTTTAATAATTGGCTCAATAACACACAGCACACACATATTTTGACTGACATTTCCTGGCCAGTGCTCCTTGCTCCCCAGCAGGGAAAGCCCTTCCAAAGAAAGATGCCAACTCAAGTTCAGCTCCTTAAAATCCGGCTCAGCCTCTATCTGGGCCTACACAGTGGAGGGAATGGGCAGGCATCCCTGAAAGCATTCACATCTTCATGGAATAAAACAGAGAGAAACTGGGAATGGCAGAATCAGGAATTTAAGACCTACTGGCATGTTGAAGCTGGACAAGTTGTTTTTCCTTCCCCATTCTTAATCCTTACATATGAAGAGAGGGTGGCTGTCATTACCACTTGCTTCTCTCACCTCAACCCATTAAACAAACTAATGGGAAGAACTCAAGGACAGCACAGCTGTGTTTGACTCTGAGCAGATAACAGCAATATTAGCTAATGCTCACCACATGCCAGGCACTGTACTGAGAACATTAAACAGCTTTATATGCATAATACAGATGAGGAAACTGAGGCACAGGAAAGTTAAAGTCATTGATCAAGGCTCTAAGGCCCTAATGTAGAGGAGTTGGAATTTAAACCTACAGGTTTGACTCTGGGGCCTGTGGTCTTAGACACTCTGCCACTTACTAGCTGTGCCATCTTGTGAAAGTAATTTCTCTAAGCATTACTTTTGTTATCTGTAAAGTGAGGGTAATGACAGTGACCCCATAAGGCCCTTCAAAGTATTAAAAGAGATTAACATAAGTACTTAGCATCAGGAGGGGGTCCCTGCACAATTCCAAGGGATGCTATTCACACACGATGTGCTACAAGGCAGTCCTGCCTGGCACAGTGAAAATGCTCAAATGCCACCATTATTATTCATTATCTTTGTATGACAATGTCAATTATCAGGGTCAAGAACCAAGAGAAAAGCTGCTCATCCATGAAGGCAGGTGTCAGCTCCTCCCAAGAGCTCTGCTTTGCCACCATCCATTCTGATTTCTCCTTTCTCAGAACTCTGTCAAGCAGTCTACCACAGGACATCTTAGTTCTTATGACCAATTTCGGAGCATGTCTTACTTCCCTAAGCAGGTGTAAACTTATAGTGTCACACACACAGTTGGCCTTCAGGAACTGTGGTAGTTTCAAAATGTTCACAAATTTTTTCACAGTCCTCCCTTCAAGACAGGGAGCCAAATTCTCTCCTTATGTGTAGGCTGAACTTTTTGACTCACTTCTAATAGAATAAAATGTCAGTGACGATGTACAACTTTGGATACTAGGTCACAGAAAGAATTGTGGGCTTCCTGCATGTGCGCTCTCTCTCTCTTGCATAGCTTGATCTGGGGAAAGTGAGTTGCCATGCTATAAGGTCACTCAAGGTTCCTCATGGAAAGGTCCATGTGCTGAGGAACTGAGGCCTTCTGCCAACAGCCATGGGAGTGAGCCCTCTTGTCACTTACAGTTTAACAGGGAGACATATTAATCAAATAATCACACTAATTATAAATTTGTGTAATCACAAACTAAGACATATGCTTTTAAAAAAAAAGCCCTGAGTGGGGTTAGGGCTAGAGGGGAAGGGGTCAGAAAGTTTTCCTGAGGTGGGGACACCTGAGCTGAGATCTGAAGGGTGAGGCAGTGTTAGCCAAGCAAATTATGTGTGTGTGTGAGTGTGAGTGTGTGTGTGTGTGGTGGGATAACTGGAAGACCATTCTATGCAGTGGGAACAACGTGTGAAAGGTTCTGTTGCAGCAGGACCCAGGCTCATTCAAAGTCTGTGTGGCTGGAGGGCAAAGGTAGGGGAGGGCAGTGTGGGGTGGGGGGCTGGAGTGAAGTTTAGTTTTTTTCCTACAACAGAAGCCAGTGATGGTTTCCCAGGAGAGCCAGTGGCATAATTTACATTTCCAAAAGATCACTTCAACTGCTGCATGGAGAAAGACATTGAAAATAATACAGGTCAACCATCCCTTAGCCTCAATTCCAAAATCCAAAAAGCTTTTTTTAATAACATATTTTTTATAACTCATTTAGTGACAAAGCCTGACCTGAATAGACATGAGGCTATTTATAGTCTTTATTTATCCACTTAGTGTGAATATATGTTTGCCACACACACAAAAAATGTGTTTCATTATGGAGAGCTACTGTAGACTCCCCCAGGGCTATTACATAATACAATACATGTATTGTTGTTAACATTTTTAATCAGAAAGACCCTTGTTCTGGTGTTATAGACTGAATGTTTGTGTTCCCCCCCACCCCCCAAAATCATATGTTCAAATCCCAACCCCCAATGTGATAGTATTAGGAGGTGGAACCTTTGGGAGGTAGCTAGGTCATGATGGTGGAGCCCTCATGAATGGGATTTGTGCCCCTATAAGAAGAGACACCACAGTTCTCTCTTGCTCTCTGCTTCCTGCCACATGAGGATACAGCAAAAAAGTGGCTATCTATAAACCAGGAATAGGGCCAAGAACCTGACCATGCTGGTGCCCCGATCTCAGACATCCAGCCTCCAATACTATGAGAAATACACAGAAATGTTTGTTATTTAAGCCACCCAGTCTACCAGTCTACAGTATTCTTTTACAGTAGCCCAAACTGACCAAGACAGCCAGTTATCAACTTATTGCCAGCTAATATGATGTTAACAGTGGTCAGTAGAAGACGCTGGACAGACACTGCAGGAGGAAGGGTTTTTTCCACCCTGGTTCTGGTGTGTTCACCAGGCAGGCAGCATTGGTGGTTTCTCTGGCATGGTGCTAGGCTCCTGCAACATGCACAGCTTCTCCATGTCCAGCCGATGTCAAGTGTGGAGCTTTTACATTGCTCGGCTCCTACAGTGTACAGCACCCAGAAGCCCCCAGCAGCCCCCTAGAACCCATTCTCTTGGGTGGTTTTGCAGTGAAATGCCTTCCCTGAGACACTTCACTATGAATTTCCTTCCCCAGCACCCTAGCAGGAGGATTTCCAGAAATTTTTGCTGGTGTAGCTCCACAGTGACTTGTCTGCCACTCAGGAAGCATCGCTGTGCCCTCTCCAACGAAGACAGGATCTCAGCCTGGGGTGGAGGGAGTCTTCCTTGGGCAGTTTATTTCAGCCCTGGAGGTGGTGGGTGCTCCTATATCTGCTACTACTGTACTCTTCAGAGCTCTTTTTACTAGTCAATCCTTCTTCCTTCTTCAGTCCTCCTTCATTACGCCAATCTCCTATTATAGTTAATAATTCTTTACATTAAACTTCCTGTGTTCAAATTACTGTGTGGTCTCTCTCTCCTGATTGAACCCTGACTAATATTCTGAATCCTAAAATGTGCCTAGGAGTTTAGGCTAAGAGATTCCAGACCTGAAATAATAATGGCATCTATGTACCACTTATTAAATGTCAGGCACTGTTCCGAGGGCTTTGTGTTGTGAACTAATTTAATCCTGATAACTATCCTATGAAGCAGGTACTGTTATCACACCCTCATTAAAAAGGAGGAAATGAAAAATGTTTGCAGAGAGACTTCTGATCAAGATGGCGGAAAAGACGGTCCCCAGCATCACCCTCTCCCACAGTCAACCAATTTACAACTATTAAAAAGCAACGACTACCAAGCTGGGGCTGCTAGAGCTCAGGGGAAGAGGAGGAGAGACCTACAGAGTTCATGAAGGCAGGAGAAGCCACGATGAGAGAAAGAAAGGACTGCTCCCACCATTTTGAGCCCCCATCATTTCAAGGCTGGCCCTGGTTGAGCACACAGAGCAAGAGCTGGCAAAATCCACAGCTGTGCCCTTAGTATGAAGTTGCTTGGAGGCTGCAGGGGAGAAGACGGCTTTGGTGGCCCCCAGATCAGTAAGACCACTAACAGGTTTCCCATGAACTCACATAAGAGTGAGGGGCCACAGACAACTGAAAAAAGGAGCCACTCACAGGCCAGTGAGTCATCACATGGCCCGTCCCATGGGAAGTGTTTGCAGTACGGGGGGTGGGGGAGATGGGCCCACCAGGGGAACATGGGCACAGCATGGACAGCTGATCTGCCCTCCAATCAGCACAGGCCCACTCAGTGGAGACTGGTGAGGAATACAGAACTGCAGGAGGTGCAGTTAGCTGAAAAGACTCAGGCCCAGACCTGAGTTTCCACACAACCCAGGTGTATTGGACCTCACAAGACGAGGAATACAGAACTGCAGGAGGTGCAGTTAGCTGAAAAGACTCAGGCCCAGACCTGAGTTTCCACACAACCCAGGTGTATTGGACCTCACAAGACCTAGAAGTACTCACAAGATTAAAAATTAAAACCTGAGCTACACAAAAAGCCTTCCCCAGAGAATCAGCAGCAAAGCAGCAATGTAGCTCAACCAGGAGGCTCAAGTTCTGGTTCCCTTAGGAAGTTCCCCCATTTTAGAAGTAAACAAAGGACAACAAATTAGTTCCAGTGCAGTTTAAGTGGTGGGAATAGCAAATAATCCAACTAACACAGAACTGAAAGAAAAAACAAAAATTCCACAGATCAGAGACAAAGTTTGATATTAAACAGTAAACATCTAATACCACCAAAGAACAACTATAATATCTAGGAGAGCTGGAAGTCCCCTGAGCTCTTAAGTCAGAGTTGGGGGAGGACTGAGGGCCTCAGCTTTGCCCCCCCTGACTTCTGCACCCAGCATAGCAATGACCACCAAGATGCCGGTGGAAGCACCCCAGGCTCCCAAGCTGGATGGGGGATGCTGAGGGCCTCAGCCTCACTCTCCTGACATCCACACCCAGCCCAGGAATGACTGAGCCACTGCCAGAAGCACCCTGGGCTTCCAGGGTTGGGGGGGGGTGGGCTGGAGGGAGGCCTGAGAGCCTTAGTCACATCCCCTGAAGTCCACATCCAGTCCAGCCACAACTGAATCACTGCCAGAAGTCTCCTGGGCTCCCCTGCTGGAATGAGGGGGGTGCCACCAGCCTCAACCATGCCCCCTGCCCTTCATCCTCCCACCCTCTCCCCTCCCCTCAACTGCTCTGCAACAACATCTTAGAATATAAAAAAATAAATAAATAAATAAATAAATAAATAATTTTTTAAAAGGAGGAAATGAGAAAGCAAACAGATTAAGGAACTTTCCCAAAGCCACACAGCTAGTAAAGGCCAGAGCTGGGATTTAAACCCACGCAAACCTGTGGCATTATAAACCTGGGAACAAGAGTGAGGTGGCAGTAGAGGTGGCAGGGGAGCTAGTTGGAAGGCTAGTGTGTCTCTCTCACCTGCTGTCAGGCCTGTGCTCATACCACCGATTGCATGCATTCCAGTGCCCTGGAATTATCTGTCTAGTGGTCCAGCTGGTCCTCAAGGGCAAAGACCATGTACTTTCCTCTTGGAATGTTAAGTGCTTAGCACAGAACCAGCCTGGGGTACACTCAGTATTCACTCAGAAATTGCTGGACAAATGATGTCATAAATGAGGTAGAACCACAGACCCAAATGCCGGCTACACAGCAGGCTGAGGCTTCTGGGTCAGATCCTGTGCTTGCAGTAACCCGGCCTCTTGAGCCCTGTCCTCAGAGCCCCTCTGCCTTGCCTAATCTGGGGGCAGACACCTGACATTGGCTGACAAAATGGCCTCCTGGATCTCTTTCAACTCTTGAACTCCAGGACCCACAAGAAAGCAAATCTGGCCACATGACTTCTTTGCCCAACACCCTTTATGCTCCTGGGAACCACAGGATAGAGTTCACTCCATGAACCTGGCCCCACCTGCGTTTCAGCCTCTCCCAGCACTACTCCTGGCTTTACTTTTTAGGGGCTAGCAACACTGAACTTGGGAGACCCTGCACACCCCATGCTGTTTCCCTCTGGACTTCTGACTGTGCTGTCTCCTCTGCCTGGAATCCCTCCACTCCCCACCCCACCCCCAGCCTTTCCCTGCCCAGTTAAGCCATCCCACTCCCTTTTAAAGACATAGGCCAAGAGTCTTTCCTTTAGGAAGCCTTTCCTGCTCCACCCACCGTGCCCATCTGGGTACACTGGCTCTCCTATGTGCTCACATATAATCCTGTATCTACAGCTACTACAGAGAGATCCCACTGTATTCTGACTTGACCTGTTTGGTTTGTGGAGCCAAGGGAAGTGCTTAAGGCTCAGAACTCTGTGGGCCAATCATAGCTCCGTCAGTGATCAGCTGTGTGACCTTGGATGAAACATTTCACCCCCTATGCCCCTCATCTATGGAATGGGAATAATTATAATGCATATGCTATTGGGTTGCTGTGAGGACTAAGAATGATGATGTATGCAAAGTGCTTAACCCTGTGCCTGATAAAAACAGCCTGTGACAGCAGTTACTACTACGAATGTCTTAAGCTCAGAGGCTGCAAGCTACACATCCTGGTGGTCTCACAGTGTCTGGATCACAGCAGAACACAGTGGATGACTGAATGAATTCATTCTCCCTCCACCCCATTAGCTTCCACACTGTTCTCCCTGTCACCATTGCCTCTTGCATTGCCACATTACTTTTTTGAGGCATACCTCTCATCAAGTCATCCTCTGCTCAAAACTAGCCATGGCTTCCCTGCCTGCTCAAGTTGGCCTCCCCAGCCTAGCAATCAGAGCCCTGTGATCCGGCCCTCACCCACCTCTCCACTTACTCTCTAACAGACATTTGAAGTTTCAGTGACTCTGGCTTGCTCTCTGTTCTCGGAACAGGTTCCCACCTTTCTGCTACCTAAAAGGCCCCAGTCCTATTATGTACACTTTGCTAAAGTCTTAACCTTCCTCAGGACCACCTTAAAAATCACCACCACTCAGAAGTCCTTCCTGTGCTCTCCTCTTCTTGGCACCTACAGCACTTGGTAGATCCCCTCCCACAGTACTAATTATGTTCTGCCTCACATGCTACATCACTCTGAACTTGACTATGTCCCCCTTTTAAACTAGGAGCTCTCTAAAGGCAGCTACTGCTTTTTGTATCTATCAGTAGTAATCCCCCAAATCAATTTAGTTGGAACCCAGAGCAAAAATAAATTGTTGAAGTCAATGTGGTTGAAACTCAGAACAAAAGGAGAGATGATACGGTTAAGTAAAAGTCAGTATGTACCATGTGTTTATTCACTGGTACTCAAGGCTAATGGATGAGTTCTTTTAAAAAAAGAGGTTGATCTCTTAATAAGGAGAGTGGCTTTAGTTAAAGAATACATACGTGCAGTAAAATATGCTAATCCTCCATAGGAAGAGAGGATCTTTTCCATGAATTAAAAAGGAATGGAAGTAGCTGGAAAAGATTAAGACAATTATCCCTGCTTTTCAAAGGGGTTTTATCCACCTCCCCACAAACGCAACATACAAACACTCATGCATACAATCTGATTAGAAGATGGAAAATAGCCCATGTATTAGTTTCCTAGGGCTGCCATAACAAAGTACCACAAACTGAGTGGCTCACAACCACAACAATTTATCATGTCCTAGTCCTCGAGGCTACAAATTCAAAGTCAAGGTGTTGGCAGGGCCATCCTCCCTCCATCCTCTAGGGGAGGAAGAGTCCTTGTCTCTTCCAGCTTCTGGTAGCCCCAGATGTTCCTTTGCTTATGGCATCAGTCCAGTCTTCTGCACCCATCTTAGCAAGGCCAGCTTCCCTCTCTGTGTCTGTGTCTCTTCTCCTCTTCTTATAAGGACACCCGTCAGTCATAGAGGATTAAGGGCCCACCGTACTCCAACATGACTTTATCTTAACTAGTTACAATGGTAACAACCTTATTTCCAAATAAGGTCACATTCTGAGGTACTGGGGCTTAGGACTTTAGCATGTCTTTTTTAGAGACACAATTCACCCCATAAGAGTCCATTTATCCACTTAATGGCAGCTGTGGCCCTGGGGAAAGACTGGAGCATTAGCCAGCAGCCCATCTCCTTAAGAGAGCCCCTCTGGACTGAAGGGACATTAAACCCCACCTTCAGCACACACCTCTCCCCAAAAGAAGTAAGCAGGGGTCCACACTCCTAAGAACCAAGGGAAAAAATATAATTCCAGATAACCTACTTAATTCATATTCTACAGACTGTCTGGAGGGAGAGAATTAAATGGATCCTCATCCAGAGATACCACCAACGAAGTCGTGTGGACTGAGGGCAGGAACTAGTTCTGATGGAAAGATCTGAGAATAAGAGTGAGAAAGTTTCCCCTCAAAGCTCTGGCCAACAGTCCTCTCACTGTTGTTCTAGGGAGCTAATGCTTTTGAGGCCCTCTGATCTCAACAGGGGATAAAAAAGTATTTCTTCCCCTGCTCCCTTAGGATGAAAGCATGCAATTTCTCCCAACAGCAAGAACGGAATGATGTTGGAATGAAACATGGATGGGGCAGGGGA
The DNA here is from genome assembly GCF_000696425.1 of Galeopterus variegatus. Taxonomy (NCBI): domain Eukaryota; kingdom Metazoa; phylum Chordata; class Mammalia; order Dermoptera; family Cynocephalidae; genus Galeopterus; species Galeopterus variegatus. The sequence continues at coordinate 118,137 of NW_007727520.1, forward strand.
AGGAGGGTGGCAAGAAGTAACCTGGAGCAGTCAGAGAGTCAGAGTCCTACCTGGATGGGTACTTGCGGACACAGGCATTCACTCACTCACTCACTCATTCGTTCATTCATTCAACAAATACTTACTGAGCACCTACCATGTGTCAGCACTATGGATACAGTAGTAAATGAGACAGACGAATGGTTTCTGTCCCCACCCTCATGGTACTTAGTATCCACTAGAGCAGAGAAATAAAAAACTAAATGAATTAGCGAGGTAATTCTAGATAGTGCTAAGTTCCTAGGTGGATAATTCACAGTTAGACATGTTGCAGAGTGAATAGGGAAGAGGTACTTCAGATAGCAGGTTCAAGGAAGGCCACTCTGAGGAGGTGACACTGGAGGCGAGACCTAAAAGATGAGCAGGAACCAATCATGCAACAGTCTTTAGGAAAAGCATTCCAGGCAGGACCCTGTGCAAAGGTCCTGAGGTAGGAACATGTCTGATGTATCAAAAGGCCAATGTGGTTGGGGTGCAATGGGGAAAAGGGGAACCGGATAAATTTGGAGAGGTAGGCAGCAACCAGACAAGGCAGGAGTTTGTACCGTATTTTCAGGGCAGTCATGGAAAATCCCTGAAGAATTTTATAAAAGGAATGGGAACTTCTGACTTATGCTTGTAAATGCAATCTGGCTGTAAGTAACAAATGCACTGGTTTCAGGGTGGAGGCGTGGAGAACAGCCAGAAGGTGGGGACAGAAATCCAGGTGAGACAGGATGGGCTAGTGGGAAGGCAGAAGGAAATGGACTGAGTTGGGATCTGTTTCAGAGGTGGAGTCCAATAGAAAGGATGTGTCAGACCCAGAGGAGAACTCAGGGCTTCATGGAGTATATCAAAAGCTGGGATACTCTTAGAACTCATCTCCTAATTAACACAACTTACATATGAAGAAACTGAGGCCCTGCCAAGATGGAATCCACCCCAGAGGTTACACAGCAACTCAAGGTGGCTCCTACCTGAGGGGTCAGGCTCCTGGCTCACAACCCAGGACTTCATCTTCTTCTAGAACAAGGATTGGAAACCACAGCCCACCAAATCCAGCCTGCTGCCTGCTTTTACAAATAGATTTTACTGGAACACAGCACACTCATTCATCTATTCAGTGACTATGGCCACTTTCACACTACGGCAATAGAGCTGAGTGGTTGTGGCAGACACCGTGTAGCCCACAAAGCCTAAAATAGTCTCTGGACTAAAAGATCACGTAAAACATACTGGCCGAGTTTCAGAATGGACCTGACAGCTCTCTGGGATCCCTTCTTTCTAACTGGAGCCTCACCCAGGGGCTGTCCTGTGGGAAAGGCTCCTTCAACATTACCTCCCTCTGCCTAGGGAAATGGCAAAACACAGTACTGTAACATTCACACCACTAAAGTTGTAGAAATTAAGTTCTATAAGCATTTCCAAGAGACAGAGATTATTTCTTTTTTTTTTTCCTTTTTGTCTTTTTTCGTGACCAGTAATGGGATCGCAACCCTTGGTGTCGCGCCCTTACCGCGACCGGCAACGGGATCGCAACCCTCGGTGTCGCGTCCGCACCGCACTCAACCAGTGAGTGGACCGGTCTCTATATGGGATCCGAACCCTCGGCAGGAGCGCCACTGCGCTCCCAAGTGCTGCACTCTACCGAGTGCGCCACCGGGCCGGCCCAACAGAGATTATTTCTAACTGGAAAGATCATGGAAGGCTTTCTGGAAAAGGAAAGATTTGAGGGGAGCCTGAAAAGATGGGTGGAGGGCATTCCAGAAATCCTCTAAGTCACCCTGAGCCACAGCAGATAACCTAGGACTCTGCTGAACTGTAGGGAGTGAGTTCCCCATCACTGGGGGTGTTCAAGCCAAAGATGCTGGACATTAGGCAGGGATAAGGTTAAGGGAGACTGGACAAGATGAAAGACATAATCTCTTGAAATTACGGCTTCCACAGTGGCAGGCTTATGATTTCTTTAGTCTCATCCCTTATTATACTTGCTGAGAGACACACACAGCATAGAGACAACTGGAGTGGTGGTGGGCCGGGGGGAGGTGGAGGGAGAGACACACACAGAGATAGAGAGAGGGGAGGGCTGAGAAGAGGAGAATGTGGAAGAGGTGTACTCACACCCAAAGTCAAAGAGCCCATGAGGAAATCCACACCAGGGCTTTTTCCCCTACTTAACTGCTACAGAGAAAAAAAGAGTAAAAGCCTGGCAATTAGGGTTAAAATTAATCAAATGTCCCTTTAATACTTCTGGCTTGGCACCTGGCAGCTTTCTTAATGTGCCTCATTGTTCCCCGGCAGGGCCTAGGCGGCAGGAGCCCTCAGCTGCCTCTCCTCTACCAGGGGAGCCAGGCTGGAGAAGGGTGGGGTGGGGGAGGTGCACCCCAGGCCCACAGAGGTGGCTCTGCTGGGAGACCCTGTCCCCACAAGCAGAGCGGCCCCACTCCATTGGGAAAGACAACTCACACCATAGCACAATGTGTGAAAACAGCCTCAAGGCAGGGGTGGCAAGAAGAGTTGTGGATGGGAAAACTGACAAGTCCACTTATCTGTACTCTGTTAGCAGGCCAGAAGGTGTACTTCCCACTTTATGGGTGAGGAAATGGAGGCCAAGAGAGGTTACATGAGCCCAGAGGAGTCAGTAAAACGTGGTAGCTAAGAGCACAAGTTTGAGAGTCAAAGATCTGAGTTTGAATCTAACCTCTTATTTCCTATGCTGGCCTGGGAAGCTGTATAAGCTTCCTGAGCCTCAGTTTTCCCATCTATAAAATGACAACAGTAAGAGCACTCACCCCCCAAGTTATAGCACTGAGAAAATGAGATGGGCACAGTGCATGGCATGCAGTAAGAGCTCAGTAAATTAATGACTGCCATTGTTATTGTTATGGAGCCAGGACTCAAAGACAAAGCTAAATCTGAGTCCAGGACTGGCCGCCACACCTACCTGTGCCCCACACCCTGTGCCCCACTGCCACACCAGGAGCCCTCTGGAAACTCCAAGGGAAAGCTTCTGAATGGCAGGCAGAGCTGCGTCACTCCTGCCCTGGCAAAGGACCCTGTACACAGAGACATGGGTAGCTGCCATTGTCATAACTTCCTCACCCAGTTAGCTATGTGGGGCCCCAAACTGCTCTCACACAGGCTCCCTCTTTCCAGAAATAACCCTGGATGACTTTAAAGTCCTCTCATACAAGGGAACATAGCATGTGCCATTTCTGCTTGGAAAGCCATCTTTGCTCTCATTCTGCAGGATCCTAACACTCCCCCAATAACAGAAACACACATTCTGGGATTTCCTGACATGCTAAGAAGCATAAGGCAGAAGAAAAGTGGATTCTGTAAAAGTGGGCATCACTGCTAACAAACCTATGGCAGCCCCTGATACAGCTGGAACAAACTTTATTAGACAGGGTGGACCTCAAATTCAGATACCTACAGAAAGAGAAAAGCAAGGTAAATGGTTTCCTGGGCTGAGATAAAGCAGGAATTACCTGAATATAAACTTAAGTGACCCTGTTCAAGAGCTCAAGGTTTATATATTCATATTTCCAAGTAATCATCTTTTGTTGTTGTTTTTTTCTGAAAAGTGCATTAATCTTGGAAAGATTAACCTTGACTTATTGGTTTTTCGACTAGTCGTGTCACTTATGCTCTTTGAACCTCAGTTTTCTCATCTGTAAAACGGGGACCATAAGTCGTGCCCTGCCTGCTCCATGAGATAAAGAGAGCAAATTGGAAAAAAGGCTATGGAAGCTTGTAGATTAGAAAGCAGGGCTCCCAAACGCAAATATCTCCTGAGGCCAGGCCACTTATGTGGTTTGAAACCACAGGTTTGAAACCACAAAAGGCCAGTTTTGAAACCACAAAGTGTGGCACGGGCTGCGGCCAACTGAGAGCTGGGACCTGTCTAGAGGGGGCAGGGTGCTGGTGAGCCACACAAAATGTCTCTGAACTCTATCTGGCCCACAGGTTTATAACCTCCGTTTAAGTATACATGTTAAGGTTTTTAAAAGTATATATATTTAAAGATCAAATAAATTAACTTTTAAAAAAAAGCTCTCTGAAGGAAACAGCTATTACAGTTTATTATCGATAAAATAACCAGGAATCCAACCTATAGACCCTGGCACTCCAAGGACAGAATCACTAAGTTTTCCTTAAAGGTAGATGCCAAATTTAGAAGCTGGCTATTTCGCACATAGATACACACATACATACACATTTTAACTGTCAGCAGCTGACTTTGATCAATACTCAGGGGGAAACATGCAAAAAATAACAGTTTTCAGCTGAGAACATACAATGTACTTTAGCAGCAGGAAGTAATTTTCACACACACACACACCCCCACCAGATGTTTCCAACCTGTTCCCGTGAAGAGACTCCCTTCCTCCAGAAACTCCTGCCAGTCCCCTCTGCTCAGCAGCCTGCCTCTCAGAGGAGGTTGACATTTGTGACTCACAGGGGAGACCCATACAAACACACACAACCCTGGCGAACTGGGCTCTTGGGAGGCTGCCTAAGTGCAGCTTCCAGGAGGCACGTGGGACCTGCTGTAATCCCTGACCTGGCACTGCCGCCTGGGCATTCAGCTAAAGGAGAGCTTTCCAGAGCCAACAACACATCCAAGAACCAGGCTCCCGGGGTTCTCTGCGATAACCTCCCACTGTGGGCTCCTCCTGTCCCAGGGAGAGGGGGCAAACTCATGGACTCAGCCAAGATCTGTGGTCAGTGGCTGGTGGAGGCCAGAGGAACTCTGTTTCCATCACTTCCTAGCTGTGTGGCCCTGGATATGTTACATGACCTCTCTACACCTTAATTTTCTCATCTTTAATTTAATCACCACCATAACACTGTTCAGTAGTGATGACTATGCTCATTTTAGGAGAAGGAGGCTAAAGACCCAGAGGTCAGGCATGGAGCTGCACGTAATGGAGCTGCACCTGGTAATCAGGTCAGGCTGTTTTCCAATTCTACACTCCTCTCTCCAGTACAAGGAGAGGTTCACTGGGTCTCCATAATGCTACCCATTCCTAGAGACCCCTAGTCTAGTCCCTCATCTGCTTACAGGCACCTCACTCTTGCTCCAATGACAGGAAGGCAGAGCACCTATCCCGAAAGGGCAGCAGACTATAGGCACCAGAGGAAAACCAAGTTCTAGAGCCCCAGCCAGTCCTTGCAGCCACGGCAGTGGGATTCCAAAGTGCACCGCCCATACCAGATCCTGGCCTTTAAGCCAGATCAGCTTGCATCTGATGTGGTGCTGTTACTAACAGGCACTACAGAGCTCCCCTGCTGGTGCTGACTGGCAACTCAAGAAGCTGCAGATAAACACACTCCCCAGGAATAGAAGTTCATAAGCAAGTCCTGAAGCACCCTGGGGAGAGAGGAGTGGGCCCCTGGGGAAGGAGAGGTCTGTTTCCTTGGATGTGGGTGGAGAGAAGAGCATCCCTGTGGGACCCTCAATAGGATTTGTTAAGCGTGTGATCCTTGGCCCACCCCAGACCTGCCCAATCATGCTTATTGTGTGTGGGCCCTGGAGTCTCCATGGTTAACAGGCTCCCTGGGGATTCTGGAGTACCCTCAAGTTTAAGAACCATTCCCCAAGGCCAAGCTTTCTGCACTTGGCCGGCAGTTATGGAGTGCCAACCATGCCATTCATTCAGTCATTCACTCGTTCTCTCAGTCATACAACAAATATTGTGGCAAACAAGAGAGACCAAGGCAGAGGTTAGTTCCTGCCTGCAAGAAGCAGACAGTCTGGACAGATTAAGAACAATTACTACACTGCATGACAGACTTATATAAAGGGCTTTAGGACCCCAGAGGAGAGACTGCCAACTCCAGCTGCCCCAGCGGGGGTTCATTAGGTTTGGGGGCAAGGAGTCAGGGAGGAAGGGTGTGAGAGCCCTCCCTGGAAGGGCCTCTGATCTAAATAGGCAGATAAGAAAATCAGGACTCAGGGAACTACCTGGTGAGTGGCCCCTGGGTACTGGCACAACCAAAGGGTATTTCCCGGAGGTGCAGGCTATGAGCTGAAACTAGAAGAATGCAGAGGGTCTGCGTTCTCTCCCAGGGTGGGAAGCAAGAAGGTATCCCCAACAATTGTTTCAGATTCCAAAGAGTCAGGGAGTGGGGTACAAAGAGCAGCCTCTGTATGCATAACTTCCTCCCATCCCCAATAATCAGAGAGGCTGCACCCACCTGGTTCCCTCCACCCTTCCCACAGCAACAGCACAACCACATTTACTGAGCCCTTGTTCTATGATGAGCAATGTGCTCAGGGATTTGCCCACAGTGACTTATTCAACCCTCAAAAGAACCCCCAACACAGTTAACATTGTTCCCATTTTACAGACCAAGAATTCTAGGCACAAAGGTCAAGTGACTTGCTCAAGCCTAGGGACTTGAACCAGACAGTGTAGATCCAAACCCAGAGCCCTACACACTGCCCCACAATGTCTCAGACTAGAAGGAACTGGGAATCGTTTTGCCAATGGGCCTGAGGAGGGATGGGCAGAGGTTCCTCTTCAAGGTCACACCACCTCCAAGTGACCAAGGGCTCCTTCTTGGCTGTTGTAGCGGTTCGGTGTTAGGGCAAATGTCTCTCCCCTCTGCTCAGACACATGGGCTCCCACAGCACCCTCGCAGGAGAGAGTGGAGGGGCAACCGGGGGCAGACAGGTCCTTTGTCCTGTTATATGAAGGAGGGTAGAGTGGTTAAAGACTCAGGCACTGGGTCAGAGACTCATAGGCTCCAATACCAGTTCCACCACTACAGGCTGTGCCTGTCCAGTCAAGTGCCTGCGCTTCTGTGAACTTCGGTTCCCACATTCATTTCTACCTGTTCATCATTGTGAGTATTTAACATGATGTACAAGTAATGGGCCTAGCAGAGTAAGTGCTAAATAAATGGTAACTGCTATTACTATTAACATCATCATCCTCATTATCATCCACATCAACATGATTCTGCTAATTAGTATCATTTTATCTTGTGGCTTTCATCACCTGAGAAAGCTAAAGAAAATTCAGCAGTTCATGCTCAGAATTCTCTCAAATTGAAAGGAAAGGAAAAAATGGGTCTGCTTTTTCCCCTTCCCTCTCCTATCTCTACTCAGCAGAGGGCAGCAAACAGGAACCATCCAAAGATAAGAGAGAAGAGAGACACATGGAGGGAAAGCCACACATGCATAAATACACACCCACCCACCCCAGCAAGAGGAATTGTTTAGCTTCCTCTAGCTTCCAAAGTATGAACACTCTGCCTCCTCCAGCTAAGAGGGCCAGGCGGAAAAAAGTCGACACTGAACAGACGGAAGTTCTTTTTCAGCTTCAGAGAAATTTTCAATGAATTGACTTTTAGTGTGTATGGAGGTGGGGGGATGCTGTGAGGGGAAAGGAAGGCAGCGGCAGAACTTGTAAGTAAGACTAAATAAAGATAGCTTTCAACTGCTCCTCCTCTCAACCCTCTACTGTGTGTTGGCAAACATTAGTACCCAAGCTTTCCCTAGCAAGAAACCGAGGCCCCCACAGTGAATCACCTCAGCCAAGGGGTGGCAGGGCTGCTGGGATGAGAGTACAGAGCCCCAGACTGCAGGTCCTGGGTAGCAAAGAAATTTTCTCTCAAGGAGGACCAAGTCTGACCCCTAGGGAGTGACTACTGCCTGGGCTGCTGTCAGCAGGACTCTGGGGTGGGCATTCATTGACTTCTTTTCTAGCTATCTTTCTCTTCCTCCCCACTGGAGCCAAGATACTATTCTCAAAAACTGCTCTTCCCCAGATCTGGGTGGTCTGACCACACCCCTGGCCCCAGAGGAGGTTAAGTCAATCAGCACACCTCATCCTACAACTGTGAATGGTTCAGCATTAGATCCTACAACTTTGAATGGTTCAGCATTAGATCCAAACCTAAATGGTTCCTATTAGATCCAAATTGGACCAATAAGACCTGAGGAGATCTTGCTAGAGCTTATAGGAAAGACACTTCCTCTCTCTTCTATAGAAGCTACCAGAGGAGACAGACTCTCCTCTAGGATCTAGGTGTGGATATGAGGTCTGAAAGAGCTGCTACTGTGGAGGCTCTGTCTAGGACAAAGCCAACATACAAAGTCAGAACCAAGATCCAGAGAAAAGGAGCTTGAGTCCTGACAAAACCACGAACTTCTAGATTATACTATGCCTGAAGCCAATTACAGTCACAGGAGCCAATACATTCCCTTACTCATTTCAGCCCATGTGGCTTAATTCATTGTTAATCGCAACTGACAGAGAATCTGAGGTGGCTCTTAGGCTCAGATTAGCTCTGTCTGCCGTGGACAGTACTAACGTGCTATGCATCCTTTTAATTCCTCTTCTCCCCTGCTGGGTCCCTTTGCCACCTTAAAGCATAACCCACTTTATGTGCTTTAAAACTATAAAATGTTGGGAAGAAAATTTACCAAAATATATCTACAAAAAAGCCAAGTAAATTCCCCCAGATAATTGGTCTCATTAAATACTGGCCTCCAAAACTTGGGGTGATAATCTTGGCTCATGAAGGACATAATGGTAGAGAAGGATCAAATAATAGTATGTGAAGGGAACAAATCTTCAAGGTAAAAAGAGCGAGAACTTGGAGAAGAACTGGATTCTGGTCTGCATTTCTCCCTATGAGAGCTTGTTTAACTGATTTCCCCTCTTCTGGGTCTTAGTTTCCACAATTACAAAATGAGAAGGCTGGACTAGATGACTTCAGAAGCACCCTTGCCTGCTCTGACACATTTCGATCATTCAGCAAACACACCCTTTCTTCCAAGTGCCAAACCTTGTGCTATGTGCTAGAACAGAATGTGGTTCCCACCTCAAGACACTTCCGGGAGGGGTGGCCACAATGCACTTCTTGGCCACAGGAACTCAGACACGTATAGGTTCCCTCCTTTTTTCATTACACTGGGCATGAGGACAGTGGTTCTCTGGAGAGGCAAGCCTCTTATTCAAGTCCTTCCCTTACCGGCTCTGACACACATATGGGATGCAGAGTCAGATATACACAAAACACAGACCCCACTGCAAATACTGGTAGGAGCATTTAGCTGCCACATTTGCCTTGAGGTGCTTTTTATTCAGTGAGGAGATCTCATGCCATTTCTGTGTAAGAGCTGACTGTAGACAAGATACAATTAGCAAGCTAGATGGTTATCTTTAAATGGGCCTTTGCTTTTTCATTCCTGATTTCATTATCTGTTATCATGTCACTGGAGCCAATAGATTAAAGGCTCAACATCCTTAGACTACAGCCTGAGAGAAGGCATTAGAATATGAACATATCCTTAAATTGTGGCCTCATCACAAATTAGTTAGGGAGGCCTGTTTAAACAACACTTCCCTATCCAGACCTTTCCAAACCAACTCACAGGATGTTAGAGTTGGAAAAGTCCTAATAAAGTATCTATTCCCTACATTGCAAATGAGTTTCAACAAGTCGTTAACTCCACTTGAGGCACAGTGTTGAGAAACAGACAGAGGTGGTCAAGTCTGGACTTAGTGAGAAAGAGATTGATTAGTAATGTTTGCCCTGACCTTGGGAGGGGAAACACCACTATAATACACATTTGCCTTTCCCTCTTCTGAAGTCAAGCCTGACTTCATAGATGAAGAATCTAAGGCCCACAGAGGTTAAGCTACTTTCCTGAGGTCATACAGTGAGTTCAGGACAGAAGAGAGGACGACAAGCCAGGCCTCTGTTCCCAGGCCTTCCTCAACTGGGCTCCTTGGGAGACAGCAAGCCCAGAATGAAAGAAAGAATGAAGGGAGCCAGATTTGCTCTGGTAAATCAGCGACCCTTCCATAGTGGCATCAGATTTCACCTAGGCATAGAGACAGAGGAGTGATTAGCAATCTAAAGGATTTCCCTCTGTGGAAAATTAAAGAAATCGATCCAAGGCTGCATTTTTAATGGTACTTTAACTTTCTAATGGCCAAGGCTCTGCCACCAGAAAAACTAAAGAAAGGGAAAAAATGTATTGATTTCTGGATGTTCTAAGAATAAAGTTCAGCTCTGACACAATAAGAAAACTTCTGATATTTGAAAATTAAAGTCATTGGTATTCCATTATCCCACCAATTTCTACTTCATGGATGCTATTATCCAATGAAGTCATTTCTCACAAGAGATTATAGCTCAGAAATGGAGAGGGACTACATGGAGTTTCCTAACATAGGTTTTTAATAACCAGTTCCCAAGCATAGAATATGAAACAGACTGTAGAATTAAACCAAGATGTTAAGCAGATTGGGGCTAGGAATGAGAGGGACCCTCAAATTAAAAGGAAGATGGCTTCAAAACTGGCTTTTCTTGCTTGGTTTTGCAGCTTTACGAGAAGCCAGCTGTCTGACCAGATGAATGCTGAAATCCTAGAAGCGTTATGTGTCCTTTATAAATCAGCTGCCCTACCCAGCTCCAGAGGTACACACAGGATGAGCTACCATGACAGTTATGTAGACCTACATTCTAGCAGATGATAAACGCTCTCAATTTGAAACTCTTTATTCTTCAATACAGTGGAGAAATCAAGGAGTTACAAGACTGCTCAACCAGTGGGTATGCTACCCTCAAAGAAACTTCTCTCGGATCCACAAGGAACATATTTTTCATTTGGATAAAGTCCTGTCAGACTTCCTTCCAGTGCCTCTGCAGTTATTTCTACCAGAAAGATAAACAAGGTGCTCTGGGATGACTCTCAACAATTACAAGAGTGACAGGCTGAGCTCAGAACTGGTCAGCCCTTTCGAAAAAACCCTGTATGTTTGAGATGCCAGATTTCCCAGATAGCGGCCTGACCCATTACATGCACATTCCAGTGCACTGGGATGAGGAATGGAACACCATCACTCTGAGAAGTCAGCCTCTTCCCTTGAGGCCAGCTGATATTCAAACAAGGGGCTGGGGGCCAAGCCCAGTGCTCTGCATCTGTGGGAGAGTGAAACAAAAAGGGGCTGTGTGGAAATTTGGCAGGGTGTCCTGAATGGCAGCAGATGAATGCTGAATCCTGTAGCACCTACAGGAACTTAGCATTGGGGAAACAGCTCCATTCTGCAGCTCTCGGGAAGCAAAGAGATTTTCTTTAAAGCAAGAATAATCAGTTGGTAGCCCCTGCACCCTACCAAAGCCCTCCATCACTTCTTCCTCCTCCTCTTCATGCTATACCAGAGAGAAAGAAATGAACAGGAACGAGACCTTCCCAGATAAGCTCCTCTGTCCATTTCAGTTAGGGGGATAATCAGTTGGTAGCCCCTGCACCCTACCAAAGCCCTCCATCACTTCTTCCTCCTCCTCTTCATGCTATACCAGAGGGAAAGAAATGAACAGGAACGAGACCTTCCCAGATAAGCTCCTCTGTCCATTTCAGTTAGGGGTTCCAAGCAGCACCAAGCTGCTGCTCCCCTCTCTCTCTGCCCAAAAGTCTACCATTACTCCATCAATCTCCTCTTGCACAAGTGAGTAATTTACTTTGAAAGCTCAGGCCAAACTGGCAGTTAACCTCGACCTTCTTTCTACACATCTGGGTCTATAGAAAATGAAAATCAGGACATCTCTGGCATCTATAGCGTATGAAATACGAGGGCTTTCTCCAGGCAGAGGCAGAATGTCAAGAGCTATTTTAGAACTGGCTACAGCTACTCCAAAGGAGAGTTTGCACTTGGGCAGGACACTCTCCCTGGACCTGGGGCTGTGTCTGGTATGGAGACCCCACCGCTAGGGATGCTACAAGGTACTCCTGCCTCAGGAAAGAAAAAAAGTAACCATTGAACTCTTCATTGATTCATTGATAGTATCACAGAATGCTGAAGCAGGACCAATAAATACATTTTACAGATGGAGAAATAAGGCTCAGAGAGATGGGGGAGATGATCAAGGAGACACACACAGAAAGTTAATGGTAGAGCTGAGGATAGAACCCTGGCCTCCTGACCCTGATGCTCCTAAAGGGTAGGAAAAGAGGAAAAAGACTTCATGAAGGAAAAACCCATACGGATAGAAAATTTAAGGGTCTAAGTTGGTTATCAGGGTTTGAACCAGGGGTTTAGGAAAGAAGTTGGGGCCCTTCGTTCCTAAACAGTAAGATCTACCAAAAAGATCAACCAGACCCTCTGGGATGGTTTGCAATAATTACCAGAGTGACAAGCAGAGCTCAAATTGGTCAGCCCTGTAGCAAAGAGCACTCTGTGCTCAAGATGCCAGACTGCCTAGACAGCAGCCTGACACTGGGAAGAAAAAGGAAAACCATCAACCTCAGAAAAGTCAACCTTCCATTGAGGCCAGCCGACAATCAGTTAACTCTGACCCCAATGCACAAATTATCCACTTCCCATGGGACCAGGGAAGTCCCATAAGAAAACCTGAAATGCCTCACTGTATGCAACAGTTCAGGCATGCTTATGCTCACTGGCACCTACTGAGCTAGGAGCTGGGAGGGTAGGAGTGATGTGACAAAGCTTCTGCTATCAGGGAGCTGCAAGTCTAAGTGCATGCACACACACACACACACAGAAAACATATATGTGTGAGTTCAGAGGAGGCAGAAACAGTTAAGATCTCAGTTTTGGCTGCAAGGAACACCACACATAATCAGACTGGGCAAATTCAGAAGAGACAGAAAAGGCATGTGGGCACCAATAGCCTCTCGGATATTTTGGGGGTCGCTCCAAAAGATCCTCCACCTTCTGGACTCCCAGGAGGTCAAGGACAGCAGGTCCCTCAAGAATCAAGAGTTCACCTCCTTCTCCACCCCTAGGGGCCTGAAGCTCCAAGAGGAACATGATCTTTGCTTCCTCTAAGGAATCTACAGGAATAAGGCTGAAGGGAGAGACTGAACAAATGAGGAGAGGAGAGAAGGGAGGCCCAGGTATCTTGCTGGGCAGATGGAAGAACAGGAGCGCGGCTGACCTGAGTAGCGAACACTCGGATCAGCAGGTGGGGTGGAAGCAGAGAAGACTTGGACACCAAATAGAAGGACTAGTATCTCCATTCCTATCAGCAGAAGGAGTCATCCTGGGATACAGGGAAGCAGATAGGATCCCCAATAGAGAGAGAGATGCTGGAAGAGATCAGGGAATACCAGACGGGGACAGAAAGGAGGATGGTAACATAAGCTAAGAAATAGAACTCCTTTCTGAGCACCTGAGGTCCTGGGTTCTAGCTCCAGTTCTCTGACTGGCATAGGACTCTGGACAACTCCCTGTCCTTCTCTGAGCCTCAATTTTACCATCTGAAAAATGGGAAGGGAAGAAGAATCTCTGGCGCTGACTCTGAGAAGAAAGAGGGGAAGGTGAAGGAAGGAACCTCAGGCTATAAGTAAATTCGGGGAGAGGGTGTTCTCAACCCCATGGCAACTGAACTCACCTGTCCGGCCGCCGGGGCCACCGCCGCCCCCGATCTCCCGGGAGTGCCGTCGGGCTGCCGCTCGCGGTACAGCGCCCAGAGCCCCACGTTGGGCAGGAGGACGAGGGCCGCCAGTACCAGCGCCACCGCCTGCAGGAGCCGCTTCTCCTTCCGCCTCATCGGGGCCGGTCAGCCCCGCCGCGCCCCGCCGGCCTCTCCGAGCCGCCCCCAGCTCCGCGCGTCCGCCCGTCCGCCCGGCGGCGGCAGCT
>NW_007727520.1:132005-160271 GCF_000696425.1 Galeopterus variegatus
CTGCTCGCCGGCCTGGGAGTTGGGCGCCACCACCGCGCCGCCGCCACGGAGGGATCGCCGCCGCCGTCGCCACCCCTGGGCCCCGCTGAGCAGCGCGCCTCGTGCCGCCGTCTCCCGCGTCTGCTATCGAGAGCTGTGCACCGCCGGCCTCTGCCTTCTCACGGTGTGTGCGCATCTGCCCGGGCACGTCAGGGTACCGGGATGGACCGTTCCCCCCTCTCGAGCTGCGATGGTGCGTCCCGCTCCTCGGCTGCTCCCCCGCCCGCGGGAGCTGTGAGAAAGTCAGGAGTTGGGGAGTTGGGCGCTAACCGGTGCCGGCTGGGCACCGGCGGGTGGGCCACGTGTCAGCGCGCTGGGCACAACTGGGGACCCCAGCGCCTCGCATGGCATCCTCTGCTCCGGACTGCGGCGGAGAGTTTGCGATCTCCCGGGGGATATGCAAATAGTATTGGAGTCGGGCCGGATGCTCAGCGCCTGCAGCCTCCAGGGCTGTCGCTTCTTACCCACTTAGGCTCGACCCCAAGGACCTGTGGACCTACTTTGACCCCGGGGACTCAGTATTCCCAGCTGTGAAATGGGAGCACAGCTGTGCTCCACGCGCACTGTTCTTCGGGCGGGCTCTGGTTTTTCTCCTCTAGGAAGCCCCTGACGTTACGGGCGAACGTCCTCTGTAAACTGCGGACAGCTGTGCACTCCCGCCACCAGTCTGTAGCACCTCCAAACCGGCAGGAAGGTGACCGGATCCTCTCCTCAGGACCTTTTTTCACACAAGTCCAACAGCCCCCTTGGAGTTGTAATGCCTCGCAGTCCCACGTGTGCTTCTGTACACTCAGCGCATGGAGTCCTTTCCTGAAACCTCTTGCCGGTTTCTATATCCCATTCAGTCACTCAGCAAACCATTAGTGAGCGCCTACTATGTGCCAGACACTGTGCCAGGCTCAAGATGACATGAAAACAGACCCGAGCCCTGACGTGTGGGAGCTGAAACATTAAACACGGAATCGCACTAGACGAGGCAATATGTCTGTAACTGTGGTGAGGGCGCTGAAGGAGAAGTCAGGCTGCCTGGGCGCTTCTTCGGAGGGCCGGGCCGCGGAGCCGGACTCCCACGGTGACGCCTGTGGCTCCCCCTCAGGGCGCTCAGTACTCAACACTTAACTACTTCCTCCCTGATGTGGACGGACGAAGCATCCTCTTGGCTGCCTTCCTCTCTGCCACCCCACGTGCATCCTCCTGATTCTCTCTGACCAGCGAACCTAGCCGCCCCCAGCCCTGGACCACTGTCCGGACGACTCTTGCCTCCCAGTTCTTCCACCTCCAGGATAAGCGATGGTGATTCAATTTTCTAACATCCCAGCTTGGATCTTGGCGTCTGCTACGAAACCTTCAAGGCTCCTCTTACCTTGGCTCTAGAAACCATCCCCCTCGCGTGACCTGCTAGTGCTGATCAAACCTCTCCCTGCTCTCTGCACTGCGCTGCGCTGCCCTGCCCTGCGCTACGCTTCGCCTAGCCCGGTTGCTGGCTTTGTGCTTATCTTCAAGTGTCCTTGACCTCGCCGATCCTTCTACGCACAGAGCCCTCTCCTCTTCCCCATCTATGTCGGTGGAAATCTCGTTCATCTCTGCATGTCAAGTTGAACTGCCACCTCCTCCACAAAGTCCTCCAAAACTAGCACCCCCATCATCTCCATTTGCTTGATTTTTTTTCAGAGTGGGCATTTTTGGTCTCCCTCTCTAGAATGTGAGCTCCAAGCAAGTAGAAACTTTGTATTTTTTTGTC
Source organism: Galeopterus variegatus (assembly GCF_000696425.1). Taxonomy (NCBI): domain Eukaryota; kingdom Metazoa; phylum Chordata; class Mammalia; order Dermoptera; family Cynocephalidae; genus Galeopterus; species Galeopterus variegatus. Next base: position 133,786 of record NW_007727520.1, read on the forward strand.
CTCTAAAATATCCCCTGCCTCTGTCAGCACATACTTCCCTTTACTGTGAATCAGAGAACTGGTGCTTCTAGGCAGAGGAATTTGCAAAAAAGGGTCCCCCTCTCCCTGGCTAAAGTAGCAGAGCGGAGCAAAGGCACATGGATTTCAGCTCATACTCCTGCCTAACCACACCAAGCTAAGCTGTGGCCCCTCTCAGGCCCACACGGTAGTTGCTCAGTAATTACCAGTTGAGTGAAGTATACCAGTTGGGGTCAAATGGGGGGTGGGGTGTGAAATTCAGTTTCTTTTTCCTTCCCACCCCTTCTTCTAGCTCCTTAGAGGATTCTGCACAAAATTGGATTTGAGCTTTTTCTTGTATCTTACCAGAGTCACTTGTGGATCAAAGCTGCACACCAGCCCAGTGTGACCCTAATGGGGACTCTAGTCCCAGAACCCAGCTTTAATCCAAGGACTTTCTGATCATCTACATTGTGGGATGCACCAGGCAAGGGGAGGGCTCCTGGGGCTTTATCGCACTCACTGAGACAACACCATTGGAGACATGTGGGCAGCCCATTAGTTCTAGCTGTTTTCCTGGAAAAACTGACCTGGTCATTGGCTGAAATTGACCAAGAAATGTTACTTTCAGATTGAACCCTCCTAGGCCTACTGTGGGCATTAAATGAGATAATGTGCATTAAAGGGCTTACCGCAGACCCTCTTCTAATATAAGCACTAATATCTGTAAGAGAAATAAAAGCCCAACACCAGGAGGAACACTGAGGAGCGATAAACAGTATTTCAGTTGCAGGGCAAAATCTTTCGCTCTTTGACCTTTGCCTCTTTTACCTCATCTCCTATAGCTCTTTTCACTCATTCCAAACCAGCCCCCACCACCTTCCTCCTGGTCCTTGAGGGCACTGTGCTCATTCCAGCCCAGAGAACTCCGCTTTAGCTGTTGTCTTTGCCAGCTGTTTCCCAGATCTTCCCCCATTGATGGCTCCCTCTCATCCTTCAGGTCCCGGATTAAATGTCACCTCTTCAAAGAGACCCTCCCTAACCACCACACCTGAAGTACTTTCCCCCATACTTTATATCTTGCTATGTTTTCTTCATAGTGGATATCTTTCTTTGCCATAGTCTCACTTATTTGCTTATTTACTTGTTTATTATTGGGATTCTCTAAATATAGTATCAGCTGCATGGGGCAGGGGCTTTGTCTGCTCATGCTCTGTTATATCCCCACATCCTGAAACATTTGTGCCTGATATGAATAGAGCTTAAAACATCTATTTGATGAATGATGGGTATATCCTTTCTTCCTCCATCTTCCCATTTCCTCCTCCTCTTCCTCTTCTTCTTCTAATAAACTGCTTATTCTCTTGCTCACTCGTTAGTTTTCCATCTTGCCATCAGTAACAGGCAGGTCTTTTAATATCCCCCCAGGACATACTTCAGCAAGAAGGGTCAACCAGAGGAGAGGTGACACGTGCAGACCTTCAGTATTCCTGATGAGGATAAAAAAACCTTTCCTACTAGATATCCTCATCTTGGCTTTCCTAAGGTCCCTTGTTGCTGAGCCCATTTGTCAAGGACTGTACCTTCAGGTTGGTCTGGCTTAGCCCTGAGCTGAGGGGGTAAGAAAGAGAATAGATCAAAAAGTCAGGAGGTGTTGGTCTGCATGTCATTCTACCTGTAACGCACTCTAATCTTGGCCAAGTCCCTTAGCTGCTCTGAACCTTCCTTTCCTTATCTGCAAAATGGGGATAATCATGACTCTGTCATGATATAATTTCCAGCCTGGTGAGAGAGAGGTCTGCTTGACTGCATGCAAAACCCAAAAAGCTATAGGTGCTGGATTTCTGTGTCTCCTGCAAGCCTAAAGCCTCTCGCTCCTCCTCTCCTTGGGGGTCATCAAGCTCAACTGACACATTCTCAGAGAAGCCTGGCTGATCTCACTGAACAGACTAAGTGCTTCAGTTGTATGAACTCTTAAAATTGCCTTTCCTCAGAGTTACAATGTTTATGGTTACTGGGTGATTGTTTGATATCTTTCTCTCCAACTGGACCATAATCCTCATGAGGACAGAGACCATGTTTGGTTTTTCATATCGTTCATTTGTTGGTTTTTAATAGACTTTACTTTTTAGAGAAGTTTTAGGTTCACAGCCAAATCGAGAAGAAGATACAGACATTTCCCATATATACCCTTGCCACACACATGCATAGCCTCCTGCATTACCAACATCCCCACCAGAGTGGTACATTTGTTACAATTTAAGAACCTACACTGACACATCATTATCACCCAAAGTCCACAGTTTTCATTAGCGTTCACTCTCGGTGCTGTACATTCTATGAGTTTGGTCCAATGTATGATAATGTATTCACCCTCATAGTATCACACACAGTAATTTCATTGCTCAAAAAATATGCTATTTCTCCCTACCTTCCCCCAGCCCCTGGCAACGACTGATCTTTTTATTGTCTCTATAGTTTTGCCTTTTCCAGAGTGTCATATCCTGTAGTTAGAAATATACAGTGTATAGCCTTTTCAGATTGGCTTCTCTTACTTAGCAATATGCATTTAAGTTTTCTCTGTGTATTTTTATGGCTTGATAGCTCATTCCTTTTTAGTGCTGAATAATATTCCATTTTCCGGATACATCACAATTTATCCATTCACTTACTGAAGGACATCTTGGGTGCTTCTAAGTTTGGGCAATTATGAATAAAGCTGCTATAAAAACCCATGTGCAGGTTTTTGTGTAGACATGACTTTTTAACTCCTTTGGGTAAATACCACGGAGCTTTATTACTGGATGATATGGTAAGGGTATGTTTAGTTTTTTGAGAAACTGCCAAATTGTCTTCCAAAGTCGCTGTATCATTTTGCTTTCTCACCAGCAATGAATGAGAGTTCCTGTTGCTCCACATCCTTGTCAGCATTTGGTGCTGTCAGTGTTCTGGATTTTGGCCATTCTAACAGGTATGCAGTGGTACCTTATTGTTTTAATTTACATTTCCCTGAGGACATATGACGTGGGGCATCTTTTCATATGCTTATTTGCCATGTTTCTTTTTCCTCCCCTGCATATCCCCAATGCCTAGCACAGTACCTGGCCCAAAATAGGTGCTCAACAAACATTTGGGAAATAAACGAATCAATAAGTCAATTAATTAATCAACCAGGAGCCCACCTCTTTAAAACCTGCATTTGGGAAACTCATTAACACTAGTCTCAATGACCCAAATTGTTCTCTCTACCAACTTGGTAGAGAAAAAATTCTTTTTTTTTTTTTTTTTTTGTCTTTTTCCGTGTCCGGCAACGGATCGCAACCCTCAGTGTTGCCCCCGTACCGGACCGGGTACCGGCAACGTGATCGCAACCCTCGGCGTTGCTCCCGCGCCTCGCTCAGCCAGTGAGCGGGAACCAGTCTGTATGTGGGATCCGAACCCTCGGGCGGGAGCACCGCCGCGCTTCCCAAGCGGCGCACTTATCCAGTGCGCCACCGGGCCGGCCCCGAGAAAAAATTCTTGAAGCTGAAGTTTCACCACGTGCACCTAGTCAGCCTGAATCAGTCCAGACTTTGCCACTAACTTCCTTTGTGTCCTCAGACAGATCACTCAAATTCTGAGCTTCAGGTTTATTATGTATGGGCCCATGAGTGTATGTGGTAGCAGGAGTTAGAGATGTCCAGATAAACATAGAATATGGTTGTATTGAATAAAGCTGTTGAACCAGATGCTCTTTGAGGTATTTTTTGTTTCTGAAATTCTGGGACTCAATCTTGCAAGGTAAGATGGGAGAAGGAGGCCAAGACGTGGAACACCACTCTGGGAGTTCGATCCAGTGTCTGCATTTAGTGGCACTTCAGATCCTAGTTTGAATAAAAAGAAAGGGTTTTCAGGATGTCTATTTGAAGTGACCTCTAGACAGGGAATTGCCTCTCTCTCTCTAAGTCTACTCTGTCACTTCCACACTGAGATGCCAATTAAACCAATTCTGTCAACTATAAAGAAATGCTGTTGAATCAAGACAGTGGATATGGAAGATGCCTCAAGTAGAATAAATTTTGAAAGAGCAAACAAAGAATCCACAAATCTCAAACAAAGAGTGAATATACTATGTCATTGGGTGGGCACAATTCAAACAGAGCATTAGCCAGTAGGGTCAGATGCAAATATCAGGTGTATAGGGAGCCATCTTCCTCGTGGTGCTGCCATAAAAATATCAGGACTTGGGGAATGAGAGTGCTTTCTTTTTAACTACTTTTTGTTTTTTGCATAGAGGGAAAAATGTACAAATCCCTGATAGAGGAGCAGTGGGGTGCAGGGCAAAGCAGACTACCTAGGAGTCTGAGACTCTTGGAGGAGTGTCTCCTGTCTGTGGACACCTCTGTGAAATAAGGGGGTTGGATACTCTGTAACCCAGTGGTCTCAAACTTGGCTGCACATTGGAATCATCTGGGGACCTTTTAAAACTCAGAATACCCACCCCGCGCCCTAGACCAATTAAGTCAGAATTTCTGGAAGTCGGTCCAAAGTGATTCTAATTTGTAGCTAAGTTGGAGAGAACCACTGTTCAATGGTTTTCAGGGCTCTAAAACCCTGCTAAGATTTTTTTTTTTTTTTTTGGTCTGAGTGGTAGGTCACCTGATGTTCCACTAGGTGGCACCTTCCAGCAAACTTCAGTGGGTCCAGAAAGATCTTGTCTAGGTCTAATCACAAGGAATAAATTCATAAAGCAGGACTTGGTGACCTTTTCCGGCAACGAGGGGTCTGCACTCTTGATGAGAAGGCTGAACTTTCTGGTTAACAACTTGCTGGTGAGCGCTGCAGCCAAAGAATGTTAAGATTTGTCCCCATTAGGAAAATGAGGCTTGGAGAGGGGACGGCTCCATCTCTTATCACTGGGCTCATCCATTGATTTACCCATGTGCTCTGGTCTCTTGCCCCACAATCCATTCAGCAGGAACAACAACCCCTCACTCAAAAGGCCTCAAGAAGCACCTTTAGGTTCAGTAGTTGACATCTGTTCTTTTTATCTGGTTAGTTAACACCACCCTGATTTTCCCTGGGGATTGACCCTCTTCCATCTCAGCTGGGAGGTTGGGTCAGAACCAACTCCACCGTCAGCTGCTCTCTTAGCCAGTCACAGCACTCTATCCCCTTCAGCTACAGTGATTGGTACAGGGAGGGATACCTGACCTCCGCAAGGCAAATCTGAATGATCAGTGTTCAATTCTGCGGTTTTTATGTAGATGCTATCTGGGAAGTAGTGGCCTCTTTCAGCTTGGTTGTTGAGAGGATTGTGTAGGAGCCCCACCGTGAAGAGTGTACTGGACATCTTACCTTTGCTCCTGTGGAGCTTCTCCCCACCCGAGAAAAGCTATCAGTGGACTTCCTTGCTTTCTGCTTTCCTGTTGGGTTTAGCCCTTGGGAAGTCAGGGCAGGATTTAAGAGGGAGGGAGAAGAGCCAGGTCAGAGTGTTTCTTTCCCCAGCTACTTATTTGTACTGTGCCATAGGCTGGTGGTGTCTGAGCTAAAGGCTCCTGTAATGCAGGCTTCTTGAAACAGCCTTCACTTTCTGGATTCCAAAACTGTCACACCCCTCACCATTTGGGCTTAGGGCTAAAAAGCACACACTTTAATCTCAGGATACTTCACTGTCCCTTGTGGTTACCCTATACCCTGCCCCATTGTCCTCCTATTAAACTCCCCTCTAATTTTCCAGCATGGGAGTGCCATCCATGTCCTGCCCAGACCCTAACTCAAATGGAGAAGCTTCCTGAGAACCTTGGAGCAGCCCCAATACAGAGGAAAATGAAGCTGAGCCATCCCCCAGTTACCCAAGCCAACCACGACGTCATCTGTGCCACCACTCCAACTCACCTCCCGCATTCAAACAATTACCTAATAATGCTGAGTTTATTGCCTAATAAATTTTAAATGTATAACTTCCCCTCTGAGCCTAGTATATGAGACATATTTCAGATGCCTGCAAGAAAAATCCGTGATCAGAACCCCGCTACCTCAAAGGGCTGAATGTGGACAGCCGCCACCCTCATCCATGGTTCTTCACCTATGACCTGACTGACTTAGATCAAGAGGATGGGCTGAGCCATTCAGAAATTGTAATCAAATGACACAGAGGGAAGAAGGCAGCGGTGGTGGTCCCTGAAGGTGGCAGTTCAGGTAGCATCAGGGTGGAGATTACTTGGACCATTTACAAGGAGGAGATATGGAAAGCAGAAACCATGGGTAGCAGAAAACATGCATCAGTCAAAAGACAGTGGAGCAGAAGTGTGGGGAAAAGAGAAGCTGAGAGAGAAAACTGAAAGAATACCATCTTGGCTCCTGGTTTTCTAGTCACATTTCTGGTTTCTCGGATGCCTGACTGGAACTGGACTGATGACTCTGTCCTACCGTTTATGCAAGGTTTCCCCTTTCTCTCAAGTTATGAGTGAATCTCTGTCCCTTACAACCAAAGGAGCCTTGATACCCTTATGACCAAGGCCTTGATGCCCTTATCTCGAAGTCCGAGTTAAAGCCTTTATCACCTTTCACTTGAATTGTTGCATCTCTCACTCCTAACTCCTCTGCCACTTCAGTCCTGTGTCCCTTAAACTTCATTTTCCCCACTGTAGTGACCATTCTGGTTTGCAAACTGGCCATGTGGCTTTCTTCTGGTTGTCCCCTCATATTCCTCACAATAAAGCCAAGGTGCTGGCCTTACATTTTTTACCAGACTGCTAATAGTTCCCTACCTTAGTGATGCTATTTCTCACCCCCATGCCTTTGCTTATGCTGTTCCCCCTTCCGGGGACACCTTCCACATCCTCTTGTGCTGACAAATTCTTACTCAGCCTAGATGTCATCTCCTGCTCCTTCACTCACTCCCTCCTCCTCCCACACAGTAGGGCTAAGAGCCCCTTCCTCTTTTTGTCCATATGGCTATGTATATTTCTATTTTGGCATAAAGATAAGAGTGATGACGTTAGCTAACATTTACAGAGCTCTTATTACATACCAAGCTCTAAGCTAGCACTTCAGAATCATCTCTTTCAATCTTCACCAGACCCCCATGAAGTAAGTTCTATTATTATTCCCATTTTCCAGAAGAGAAAACTGGAGCAGAGATGTCAAGTGACTTGCCCAAAGTCACACAGATAGAATGTGGTCAACTCTGGTCTATTGTTGCTTTTTTTAAAAAAAATAACAGTTTTATTGAGATATAATTCACATGCCATACAATTTATTCACTCATTTAAAGTGTACAGTTCAATGGCTTTTAGTATATTCACAGAGTTGTGTGCAACCATCACCATAATCAACTTTCCGACATTTTCATCACCCCAAAAAGAAACTCATATCCATTATTTGCTCATTTTTTAATGCTGCTCCCAGGAGCCGGCATGGTGCCCAGCACATAGCATCTGTTCAACCAGCACTTGCTGAAGAATGGTCGGCCACCCAACGTAAGAGGACAAGGTGAGCTGCAAGGGAGAGCCTCCTTATTCAATGCTCTTCTCATTTCAACATCAGTCAAGAGGTTCGCCTGATTCTTCTGTTTATTTATTTTACACTATTTTTTTCAGGTAATAGCCACCACTTATTAAGTATCGTTTGTGCCAAGCCTTACACTGTGTGATCTGCAGATATATTTCATTCATGCTCACACAGCACATGGAGATAGGTATTACTGGATCCATAGTACAGATGAGGAAACCAAGGCTCAGGGATTTCATTAATTTGTTGAAAGCTGTGCAACTAGTAATCGTCATCATCCTAACATTCAGTAAACTACTACTACCTTTAAGTGAACACCTAACCGTGCCTAGGCACTATGCTAAGTTATTTATGTACATCACCTCATCGACTCATTCTGGTTATTCACTCAAATTATATTTATTGAAAACCTACCACACACCACGCATTTTAGCAGATGCTAGGGATTTGGTGGTGGGCACACAGATGGGTCACAGTCTCATAGAGTTCTTGGTCCAGTGGTGGGAAAAGTATTGTAGAAATGAATGCATGAATAACAATTATGTTAGGTGGGAGGAAAGAGAAATGTTCTCACAGCTGTTAGGGGTAGATCAGGTATCAGAACCCAATACTGTTGCAATTCATGCCCAACATTCTTTCTGTAAAATTATACTAGCATGACTCCCCTAGTCCGTTCTTCTAGTGGGATGTTGGGTTTGCCAATGGCCCTCTGAGTAGCAGTGCTTGTCCCTCTAGGAGGTTCCCATCACTTATTGAATATACATATGCACACCCATACACACACAAATATACACAATGGCAGGACCACTGTCCATCCCCCTAGCTGCAGCGCTTGCCTAAAGGAGAGCCAATGCAGCAGGCTTTGCAAATGCCCTGTTCACAGCTGGGGGATTTGAGTTAGAAGAACACTTCTGTGTGCACTGAGCTGCACCATGCTTTTATTACTGGGGATGACTACACAAATACAGCGAGATCATCCCATTCTTTTTTCCAGCTGCAAAGTACTCCATGTGCAAATGAATCAAGGTTCAAACAGTCCCCTCTGGATGGACATTTGGAGTTGTCTTCAATCTCAGGCTATTAAAATAATGAATCACCTTGTGTGCATCTTATTCTGTAGTGTGGAGATGAATCTTCAGGGGAGATTCCTAGAAGAGGAATTTGCTGGATCAAAGAATAAACACATTCTTAGTTGTGAAAGCTATTGCCAAATTCTCCACCAGAAGGGATGAATCCTTTTGCACTCCTACCAGCAATGTAGGAGAGTGTCTGTTTCTTCACAGCTTGGGCCCACACAATATTTTTTTAAAGCACACATTTTATATAAAAATCTACACTCCTAGCTTCTCTTTAAAACTGTAAGATCTGGCAACACTGGGCCTGTTTTCCTGCGTGGCCATACAAGTTGGAGCTGAGTGGTCACAATAGCCCTGTGTCTTAGAAGTTTCAACTGATCTGGTTCAGCCCCTTCATTATGAAGATGACAAGCCTCCACAAATTCACAGAGGGAGCTAAGTGGGGCCTAGAATGCAGGCCTCATAACTCCTAGTCCAAGATTAAGTACAAAAGGGTTGGGTAGCAAGGGAGGATAAGTATAAAAAAAGCACTGACAATTCAGCATTAAAATTGGAATTGTTTTTTAGCATTTACTTAGCTCAGTAAATACATTACACTACCTTGTAGCTGGTTAAACTGTGACTAATCCACAGAAAGGAGAGTGATAAATTGGTTTCTATTTTTTTCTGAGAAACTGAAAAAGAGGGCTAATGTCACAGCAGAAGGATTCAGGGTATGTATTAATTTATTCCCTCATTCATCAAAACAGACTGTGTGCCCACCCCTGATCTAGACGCTGAGAATTCAAAGACAAGCACTTAAACACAGGGCTCTGAACAGACAAGCATGCAAAAGCTTGATATACTGCAATCAGTGTTATATTGGAGCAATGTACAGGCTGCTGTGAGAGCTCACAGGGAGGAATTTCTAATTCTGCTGAGGGGCACAAGGGAGAGGTCACAGGGGAGGTGATATTGGAGTGGATCCTGAAGGATGCATAGGAGCTTGCTAGGAAAAAGAAGGGACATAGGAAACAATCTCTTGAAGATAAACAATGTTAAAGGACAAGATTATTTCACAGAACGTAAAAGAAAATCAGATCAAAAAAGATTTGATCAATAAAAAATAAAGAGAAAAGGAATGAAAAAAATCTGCTGCCTTATTTAATTGAAAAGTCCAGGTGCAGCGAGTTCCAAATGTTCAAAGGATGCCATCAAGCCACAGAAACTGTCTCTCTCATCTCTGCTTCTTTCTTTTGTTCTTTGCCCTCAGGCAGGCTACTCTCTGCAGATGACAGGGCATCTGCCAGCAACTCCAGGTTTGTGTTATCCTGACTATTAGCAATGCCAGGGGAAAATTGACTTCTCTTTCCCAACAGCTTCACTAAAAATTCCACACTGAGTCTCACTGGCTAGGTCTGGGTCATTTGCTCACCCCTTAGAGTGAAGGGCTAGCTCCACCTGAGTCCTCAATGCCTGAGAGTGGGGAAAAATGAGCCTCAAAGAAATTCAGAGTCCTGTGTCCCGAGGAAGGACGGCTGGGTACCGGACAGGCAAGACTCTCAGATTCTGCAACAGTGGTGGATTGATAGTACATTTGTCTTATCAGGGATGGAGGAGTCTTCATATAATTGAGTTGTATATGCATTGCTATTTCTGAAACCAGAAGACAAGAGCTCAGTTTTCCTAGACTGGCAAAGATTGAGGAAGAAAGAGCAGGGATTAGAATTCAAGTCTTTTAGGACAAACAACTTCTTCATTTTATTGAGGAGAAAGTAAAGGCTCAGAAAAGGAAGTGATTTGTCTACAGTCACACAACCTAGTAGCGGCAGAGTCCAGGAGGAACCCTGGTGCCCTGGATCCTAGGACCCTTATGCAGGGAGCACTCCCTCATCTGAGGAGGCAAGGAGGCCTAGGAGAAGGATGTGGGCATTTCTGGGAACTCTGGGATCACTCACACTGTGGCAGATGCCACACCATGTACCCCAGGCATGAGCTTGATATTTGGCCTAGGCCTCATAATGGCATTGCAACAGGCTCCTGGGCCTGGGGGCTGGATGACTCAAGGACACGAAGCCCTCCTGAGAGCAGTTGAGAATGGGTGACAATTAAAGCAGAGGAGCAAGTGGGGAGGAGGGATGGGAAACTGAGGATGAAAATAGGGCAGGGAAGGGGGAGGAGCTTTGAATGCATCAGGAAGGGAGATGCTCAGGCCAGAAGAGTTCAGGCAACATCTGGTTTTCCATAATAATCACCCAATTTGTATGTATATTTTGAAAGTTTACGTTTGACAATGTGATATATGCATCTGAATATAAAATTAAATAATTCAGAGAGCTTATAGTAAAAAGCAACTCTACCCTCCCTCCCCCACCCCTGTATGTCCTGTTCCCCACAAACCACTGATATTTAACTGTGCTGCTTTTAGCCTTGGATAATATTTACTGAGCATTTGTCATGTGCCAAGGCTGTGCTAAGCCCTTTATGTACACTGTTTCCTTGAGTGCTTACCATGATCTCATGAAGCAGGTACAATTATTATGCCCATTTTACAGAAGGGAAAACAAAGGAGAAGGTATGTGATCTGTTCAAAGTCACACAGCTGGTGAGCAACAGAAATGGGATTTCAGCCCAGAAGGTCTGCTTCAGACACCCCAATGTTCTTCATCACCACACTCTGCTGGTTCCTGTCAAAGCTTTATTACCTCTGCTCCTTAATTTGTCAACTCTGGGTATTACCTACTGACTTCTTAGTATAATTGATGAGGATTTAGCTCACTTAACACACCTGCCTTCTGCACACTGATTTTAGGTAGATACAACACAATATTTAGTTCTGTTGTGGGTGCGTTTGGAGCTTTAAATAATGCACTGAAACCTCAATTCCTTGCTCCTATTCTACAAACATTTGTTTACTGGCTGTGTGGGGTCACCTGCGAGTTGAGTGGTGGAAATGTCATTTCAGATTTTCTTGATTTCCATCCCCATCCGCTGAAGTACCCAGCTCTGTGCCAGGCACACAGCAGGTGCTTGATAAATATCTGTGCCATAGAACAAATGCAGAGAAATTTAACAGCACCGAAGGTGGGAGATGACCAGCAAATCTCAGGCAGGCAAAGCTCATGGTAATTGCAGCCTGCAATGTCAGCCTGACTCCTTCAGAGACAGTCTCCTGCCAGGAGGGAACACAGAGCTATAAAATGGAAATTGAAGGAGAATCGCTTCTGAGCAGCTGTCGGGAAGCACTTCCCCAGTGGATGTGCCGAATGACCTCGCTGCAAGGTTGTCTTGGCTCACACACCTGGGCCTGTCCCTCCAGGCCAGTCTGTGGAGAAGACACGAAGGAACTCACTCCATGTAGGCCTCTGGTCATATCCCCATTGTGGATAACTTGGGGTGCCCTGTTGGCACCAGTTCCAAAGCAGGCTTTCCAAAAGGGGTGTCAGGGGCTGCTCCCTGGGAATGCTTCTCCCATGCTAGAGAATCTGGACCTACATGCCTGTGAAGAGCTCAGCATTCGAGGATAAAGGCCACCTGCTTTGTGCATGCTGTCCCTCTGTCTGTAGCACACTCTTCCCTTTTAGCTTCTACTGTCCTAGCTAATTCTTACTCAGCCTTTGTATCTCAGGTCAGGTGACACTTCCAGAGAAGAGTTCCAGATCCCCCAGGCTCTGGAACATCCCTTATTTTGTGTTCTCTAAGTATTGTCCATTTATTACACTTAGCACAGTTGTAATTTTACATTTATTAGGATCATTACTTGTATAAAGTTGGCCTTACTCACTAGACTGGAACCCTTGTGAGGGCAGGGACCATCTCTGATTTTGCTCACGACTGTATCACCAGCACCTAGCACAGCACCCAGCACATAGTAGATACTCAGTAAACATCTCTTGAATGAAGGAGTAAATGAATGAGTCTTGATTAAGCCTTTTTTTTTTTTTTTTTTTTGTCTTTTGTCTTTTTTTTTTCCGTGTCCGGCAACGGATCGCAACCCTGTGTTGCCCCCGTACCGGACAGGGGACCGGCAACGGGATTGCAACCCTCGGTGTCGCTCCCGCGCCTCGCTCAGCCAGCGAGCGGGAACCGGTCTGTTGTGGGATCCGAACTCCCGCCGCGCTTCCCAAGCGGCGCACTATCCCGTGCGCCACTGGGCCGGCCCTTGATTAAGCCTTTTTAGTTGAATGCTTCATTTGTGTGAGGGTTAGCCTCCTCAAAACTCAGTATCTTTTTTGCACCCAGAAAGAAGGGAATGAAGCTTTTCATTCCTGACCTCCCCAGTCCAGTGTCATGATTCACCTTTTAGAAATACAATGACAAGCATCCCAGATGACTCACACCCCCCCGCCCCGCCCCGCCAACCATGCCACACTTTCCTTCCTCTTCCACTCTCCCCTCCTTTGACAATGCGTCAAGCCCTGTCTCTTCACCTTCTATCTTGGTGATTCTCAGCCCTGGCTGTGGCTGAATGACCAGGGAAGCTTTTTAAACATTCAAATGTTTGAGCTTCTGATTCAGGAATTCTGATGGAGGCCGGGACCAGTGTATGTTTAAAGAGTTCCTCAGGAGATTCTGATCTGCTCCCATTCTCTGAACTAATCTCAGAGTTATCTACTTGCCCCCAGCCACTTTCCCCACTCTAGGTCTACCCACCAGTTCTATCTTCTCCCCTGGGGAGAGCAGTCTTCTCCCTGATGTCTTGGGGTTCCAGGCTTGGGCCCCCCAATTCATTCATCTCATGGTAGTCTGCCAGAAAAAGCTTTCTAGAATGAAAGCCTAATCATGTCACTCTTCTGCTTGAAACTCCCCCCTGTGCCTCACTGTCTTCAGGAGAACCCTCAAACTCCTGGACAGCCTCACGAAGCCCCCAATTACCTCCGCAGGCCCATCCCCCTGGTTGTTCTCAGCTGCCTCACTCACATACTACCTCTAAGTTGTGAGCCACACTCAGGGCCTGAACGGGCTAGCCATGTTCTTTCCTTCCTCTGCATCCCTGCACAATTGCTCCCCTCTCCAGTGTTTAAGAAAATTTACTCTGACACTTTTTAAAATGGTGAGGAAGACTATTCAGGACTATTACAATAGAGGTGTTGCAGTAGGGGAGAGGAATTGGGCTCAACTTCCAATACAACAAAGAGCTGGGGTTAAAGTGCAGTGTTGTAACACCAAGGTCAAGGCTTCAGATTCCGGTACTAACCAGCCACCAAAATAAATAAATATAATAAATAAAAACAAAACAAAACCAAAAAACAAAGACAGCTGCGGATCTATAGCCAGGGAGCAGAGTGAGGGGCAGATGGATGGAAAATTACTCAGAGGAGACATCAGAGTAGGGGAATTCTTGCTAAACTGGCCTAATAGGATTCTTGCTAAAGGCAGGCTAAGGACTTAGACATCAAGGGGGGGCGCTAAGAAATTTGATCAGATCTCAAGGGTGATCAGATCTTCACTGTAAGGGATGACTTAGCAGGATTCTTTGCTAAGACTAGGCTGGGCAGGCCGAAGTCAAGATGGGAGCCAACATCAAGGTCTAGTAGACAAGAGGGCTCAGAGGAGCCCAGTTAAAGTTTGGCCAAGGAGAGAGTCTTTGTAACCAGGAACACTTCATTGAACTGCCTCTGGGAAGTCATCTGACACTCCCCCACAGTGCCTCCACCTGTGGATGTTAGCATATGTCACTTCCTATTGTACTGACCTGATTTCCTACCTGCTCCTCTGCTTGACTGAGCAACCTGAGGGCAGAGACTGTACCTTAAGTCCCAGTACCTGACACAGTGTCTGGCTCACGGTAAGTATATGTTGAATGAATACATATTGACAAACATGGCTCTCATGGAATCACTACTCTGCTCTGAAGCAATCAATGACTCTGCATTGCCTACATCAGTGATTCTCAGAGCTCAGTGTAATCAGAGTCATCAGGAGGGCTTGTTAAACATGGATGGCTGGGCCCCACCTCCGGACTCTGATTCAGTAGGTCAGACTGAGAATTTGCTCGTCTAACAATAAGTGATGCTGATGCTGCTTGTCCCAGACTGCACTTTGATAATCACTGACCTGTAGGATTCCAGCTGATATCATCCCCAAGTGATATGCATCATAATGTTTTTAAAATACAAAGATAATAAGATTCAACAGGCAAATTTCAGGTGAGATAGTGAAACAGATATGATCTCATGATCTAGGTGACCTCCTTCCCTACCTAAAGCATGTGATTCTCTCTCTTATGTGCTGGCTAGAGCAACAGCTCAAGATTTCATTTCCTTTCCCTGTGCTTCATTTGCTGTGGGAGGGGCTGTCTCCCATAGACCTCTGCCAGACCTGGTGCCAGGCTGAGAGCAGGGACTGTGGGCCCCCAGGCAGCTGAGGGGCATACTAATGCAGGTGGCCTCTCCCATCTCAGCCCCTATGATCAGCTGCTGGTGCAAATAGATTCGGGGAACAGAGATGGCCAGACAGGGCCCATGGCTGGAGCAGACAGGGTAAAACAGAGCTTCCCAAAATGATGCTGCCTAGCCTAAAGGGGCCCAAGGTGCAGCTGTTTGCAGGTCATGTGCACAGAGCTGGGGTGTGCAGGCTGTGGTATCCATACACAACTATGTGAGGCCTTCAGAGTGTGTGGCAGAGATGGGATGGAAAGGGAAAGGTGCTGTGTGAGGAGCTGGGGCTGGGGGCCAGTTCTCCCTGCATTGCCACGTTCCAGGAGGGAGCTCCTTCAAATTCTAAATTTGAACTTCACCCTCCCAGGCCATGATGAAAGAATATTTGCCAAGATTAGAAAACAGAACATGTATTATTTACCGAGTGTTAATTTATAACATTTAGTTATTCCAACAGGTGATATGTGCACCTCCACTTGTGCTCTTGCTCAGGCCCAGCAAATGTTTGGGGTGGGCCTGACTGCTGGAGTAACCAGGGGAGGTGAACAGCCTAGGGAAGCAAGACTGCTCCCTGAGGGTCTGTTCTTCTCCCCAGGGTGACAATTGTCAGCCCTGCCTCAGGAGTAGCTGGAGGGATTTCTGTCCTTCTGGGAGGTGAGTGCAACTGGTTCCACAGTCAAAGGACAGCAACTTTGCATCTGCTCATTTGGGATAAAAGAAGACACTTGGACCTTGGGAGGAGCAGATCTGGAGTTCCCAGCAAGTTGTCAGGTAGCGGTCAGGGGTTTAGAGTCAGACCAACCTTGGCACTGCCACTTCCCAGATGTATTTCCTTGGGCAAGTCACATCAGCTCTCTAAGCCTCAGTTTCCTTGTTTCTTAAGTGGGGATGATGGTAATGCCTACACATGGAGGGGTTATGCTTGCACAGCGGGGTACTTAGTAAGTGGTAGCTGTTATTTGTGATTTCCTGGTTTTAGTTTGTTCCTGTCTGGTGCGGCTTCCTCCACACTCAGCCCCACCCTTGGCAGAATTCAATAAGTTGGAGAAATTTGTCCTCCGGGTCCCTGGCCTTCCTATGGACATTCCTACCCAGCTTGTGGGCACCCTTCCAATTCATTGCAGGAGCCCACAACTCTCATCTTATAGATCAGGCATCCTGGATTGATATGCAGATTCCTGGGACCCTGCCTCAGAGATTCTGATTCACCACATTGGGGTTGGGCCCAGGAATCTGTATATCAATTCAGGATCTGCATTTTAATGAGCTCCACAGATGGTTTTTATGCAAGAGACAACTCTTGAAGAAACACGATAGCCGAGAAAGCAGACCAAATGGCAGAACCAAGAGCAGCTGCTCAGAGACAGATTCTTGTTCAATCTAAAGCTCTTTTCTAAGAGTCAAAGTTGCCCAAGAGTGGAATAAGCTGCCGTAAGAAGTAGTGAGCTCCATGTTATGGAAGATGTGCAAGCAAGTGCCAGATGAATACCCAACAGAGATGGGAGAGGACTCAAGCCTTAGTTCAGGACTTGGACTTCATGACTCTGAAAATCTCTGCAATTCCATCTTCTTTTTCCTCTACCCTTTGTCTTTCAGGAAATGCTGTCAGTTGTTTGTATCATGTCACCACGATCCCTTTCCCAGGGAGATGCTTGGCTCAGGTCTCATGTTTGAAAATGAAACGAGTGCCTTTGTGTGCTAGGACAAGAAGTGGTGATGAAGAAGAGCATTTCAAGCTGCCCCATTCAATTGTGCCAAAGAGGTGCCCCAACTTGGCCTCTGGGGAAAAGGAGTCCTGCCTCCAGCCTCCTGTGCATCCCCTCTCCCCCTTCTCCACCCTTTACACATAATTTATAACAGGAGTTGGAAGCAAAGGAGACTATAGAGCAAAGGAGACTGTGCTCAAGAGAGGACTTGGAGCTGCCACGTCTTGCAGTAACTGTGCCTAACGCTGCATGTAATCACTGCCATGTGTCTCTGTCAAGAACTCTAGTATGCTTCAGTGAGGTCCCTGGAAACTCCCCATTAGGACCCTCTGGGCTGGAGACAAATAGGCAAGTTAGAACAGTGATAGATCCTGCTGTCCTTCTGTTGTCAGACAGCCCCTGCCACAAACCAGCTGAGCAGGGGACAAGGGCCGAGGGCACACCCAGCAGCAAAGTTCTTCTGGACTGCAGGGCGTGGTTGCTCCTCAAGCACATCTCTCAAAGTGGGGCTGGGCCAATAATTTGTTTTGAGTAGACGGGTTGACATGCCAGTTGTTAAAGTTCTGAGAAAGATGTTGGAGGGAGAAGGGAGGGTGTTTTTTTTTTTTAATCTGCTCATTTCCCTACCAATCAACAATGAAGGCTCCACATCCCAGCCTTCTCCGGCATAGGCTTGCTCCCCTATATGTGTGAACCTGGCTATATGTCTTCTCATCCATGTTCCAAAAGCCAGAAGAAAGCATCCCACTTCATCCCGAGCTGCACTGCTGTCCTGGGAGACCCAACTCCTCTAAGCCAAAAGTGAGCATTTCCTCCTTAGAGCAACTCCCACCCCACTCAAGGGCATTGAATCTGCCTCTTCAGGCACCTGCTATCTTTGCACCTTGAATAACAGTTTTAAGAATGGTGGCCACATATTGAGAGCGTACCATGTGCCAGACACAGCACCAAGAATGCCACATGCATAACCTCGGATATTCATAAACATAAAATTATTAGTTTCATTTTGCAGCTAACAAAAGTAGGCACGGGGGGTTAAGCGACTCGCCTCAGTCTGCGTGACCTTAAATCAATAATTCTAGCTGGCAGGAAGAATAACACCATAACCATAGACTCTGGATCAGACACCCTGGGCTCTGATCAAGGCTCTGCCTCTAGTTATCAGGAGGGTTACTGTAACTTCTCCCAGCCTTAGTTTTTCTCTCTGTAAAATGGGGGTAATAACACCTACTTTGATTTTGCAGTAGGCAGAATAATGGTCCTCCCCAAATGCCCACATCTTAGTCTCGGGAACCTGTAAATATGTTACCTCACATGGCAAAAGGGATTTTGAAGATGTGATTAAATTAAAGATCTTGAGATAAGAAGATTGTCCTGGATTATCTGAGTGGCTTGGAATCTCAAGGGTTCCTATAAAAGAGAGGTAGAGGGTCCGAGTCAGGGAGAAACTTCAAGATGCTGTGCTGCTAGCTTTGAAGATGGAGGAAGGGACCATGAACCAAGGAATGAGAATCTCTAGAAGCTGGAAAAGGCAAAGAAACAGATTTCTCTTAGAGTCTGCAGAAGGAATACAGCCTTGCTGACTCCTTGATTTTAGCACAGTGAGACCTGTTTTGGACTTCTGACATCCAGAGGTGTAAGATAAATGTATGTTGTTTTAAGCCACCAAGTTTATGGTAGTTTGTCACACCGGCAGTAGGAAACTAATAAAGTATTATTGTGTGTTTTTTTTTTTAAATCAGTAAAATGCCAGACACAATGGGTTGCTTACATAAAAGTTCACGATAAATGCTGCCTCCTGGTTTTACTGTGAGCTTCTTAATATCTTACATATCTTTGTACTCTAAACATAATCTATTATAATATTTGGTACATAGCAGGTGCTGTCATTATTTGGTGGATGAATGATGACTCCATTCACCAAAAAAGGAAAAGGGGGGCAATCCTAGGAAATGGTGGTATGGACCAGAGTTATCTACAGGGAGTGCGAGAGATAACTATAACAGTGATTGAAGTGGTCCCAAATTTCACTTTAGTTAAGGCATGGATGTCTCTGGTTAAGACCCTAATGGTTCTCTGCACAGAGTGACATATTAAACAATTAACAGTCTTTACCTAGAATTTTATTATGTATATCCTGGCACAGAGAAGAATGCAGCTTAAAACTTACCTTCTGTAGGAATATTCCCTCCTCATTGCAGAGCATTGTGATATGTTTGCTGGAACTCTTGGTTGCAAGTGATAAGAATCCAACTCAAACGTATTTGAGCCAAAAGAAAAAGCAAAAATAAAATAAGTAAAAACAATAACCCAAAATTTAAATACAAAACTGTCAGAATTTATTGGCTAGCATAACTTAAAAACTCTAGTTGTAGGTCTAACTTCAGGTACTGTTGAATGCAGGCATCTGAGGGATATCATGAGAATTCGTATTCACCACTTCTCAACATTGCTTGCCTCAGTGTTGGCTTCATTTTCAGGCAGGGTCTGCCCATGTGGTAGACCCTAGGAAATTCAGTTTAGCAACCTCTAGGGAAAGAGCATCTCTTTTTCAACAGTTCTAACAAAATAATTGAGATGGATTCTGATTGGTTCAACTTGAATCAGACGCCCATTCCTGAACCAATCACTGTAGCAAGGGAGGAGCTGAGACACTCTGACTGGCTAGACTTGGGTCATGTGCTGACTCTCTGGAGATGAGACTACTCCAGTCACATGGTCTGAGAGTAGGGAAGGGGTGGTTCCCAAAGGGAAATGGAGAACTGTTACCAGGGAATGGGAGGAGATGCTGGGCAGGCATAAACTACAGGATTTTCTTACCCAAGATCACTTAGAGAATAAGAAGCAGAAAGAAAACTAGAATCCAGTTTCCCAAATCCCAAAGAAATTGGTTCTTTAGTCCAATAGGCTGGAATGTGACAGCTGCATCTGCTACTATAACTATCAAACCCCACCCATGGGATTTTCTGGAAAAATAATGAGGTGGAGAGCTGGCAGAAATAGACAATTCCTGCTGTTAAGAGAAACAATCTCAGAATGGAAAGCCACAAAGTCTAACTTCTCCATTCCCTTTAATATCCTCTCCAGGTGGCTGGCCAGCCTTGGCGTGTGCCCCCAGACAGGAAACACACTCCTCTTTTGAGTCAGTTATCTTTTGAAGACCTCTGATCATAAACAAATATCCATATTTTGAGCTCAAATCCATCTTCCTGTAGTTTCTACCTACTTGGCCATAGACTCACAGAGAGCAAGTCAAACTCCTTTGGAATGGCCTAAGATGAAAGAGCACAGAGGTTAAGAGTCAGAACAGGTGTTGGAGTGAGGAAGTCTGAAACTATGTTGGGACCTAAAACCTCATGGGCTTTAGAAAAAAATAAGACAGTTTTTTTCATAGCATGCATTTCTCTGAGTTCCCTCTTTTCTGGTTATTTGATATTTTGAACCTTGGTTACAGGGCAAGATGACATTATTTACATAAATGCAAAATTGTTTTCCAGTCAGCCTGGAGATGCAAACTTGCCATGAGACATGTACTATGCAGACCCTGAGAAACCAAGGAAGACATCAATAAAGCTATGCTGAGTCCACCCCAAAGTAGAACCCTAAGACAACATCAAGGACGAAAACAGAAGCCAGAAGGAGCCCTGGCAAGAATTTGCACCTGGCCCCTTACATGTCCCCTTCCTTCCTGCTTTTCATTCCCCACATTCCAGTCCCTCACCCCTCTCTTTAAAAAACCCCTCAGTAAATCTGAGTCTTTGAGATGGTTTTAGCCTGGCCATTCTCCTTCAGGTTTGCTGGAGAGATAGGTTAGCCTAACATCACTCCTCAGGTCACTGGTGTTCCTAAATAAAGCTGACTTTCTATTCCACCAACATATGACTTTTGGATTATTTATTTTTTTGTATAAGGCAGGCAACCGGTCTTGGGTTCAGTAACAGCACTTCCTATTCCACCGACATGTGACTTTTGGATTATTTATTTTTTTGTATAAGGCAGGCAACCGGTCTTGGGTTCAGTAACAGTGATTCAAATGTGGGTCCTCTACTAAGAGGACAAGAAAAATATGGTCAAATGTAAACATGAATGTGAAAGTGCTTTGCATGTCACAGATAATAATTATTACAATTATATGCCAGACACTATTCTAGATGTATTATCTAATTTTATTCTTACAGTAAACATTTGAGATAAATACTATTATTATTCACATTACACAGATGAGAAAATTTATGCCACAAAAGCTTAAGTCACATGTCCCAAGTCACACAGCTAATTTAAGTGACAGAGTGGGGACTGGAACCAAGGTGTCCTTATCCAACATATCACCTGCAAAAAAGATTTGACAGCAGGTATTGCTTCAGTTGATTGTTTCAGCCTAAAGACTCTTGAGTTGGTGGGTACATTTGGTTTTTTACTCTTTTCTGAGGTTGCTGAATGTTCTTGGCTTCCCTGTGCTCTTCATGGGACAGGAGGGATGGTGGAATGTCCAGAATCAGCCAAGTCAGCCACACCCCAATCCCCCCCAGTCAAAGGCCCCCTCTTAGCCAAATTTCCTGTGGAAGATGCTCTCCCAAACATTCCTTCTCTCTTTGCTGCTCCAGAGATGAAATAACCCACAGGAGGCTCTCCAGACAGAGAGGAAAATCAAGAGAAGGCAGCGCATATTACAACATAAAAAGGACCAGGCTCTGTTTACTCAGACTGGGAAACAGATTCCAGGAACATGTGTCAGCTCCAGTGTAATTATCCTGAAAGTGGTCGGCATTTTACTCAGCTCCAGGACTCATAAAGAAGGCTTCAAAGAGGCGGGTACTCTGAGGACTGTTTTATCAAAAGGGTCTTAAGAAGAGGAAAGGTTTCAGATCAAACTCAGCTTTTAATTGAATCAGAAAAAAGCCAAAAAAAAAAAAAATGTAAGAAGGAGTTTTGTGAAACAGCAGGAATACATTTTGAATATGCAGATTGAAGAGAAAGGAGAGAAATGAACCCGGATACCTGGCAGGATATCTCTGTGGTGTTGGCTGGTGTTTATGAGAGTAGAAAGGAATGAAGTTATTGGAATCATAAACCTTTAGCCTGGAAAAAACATGGACCTTTCATCTGTTCCATCCTTTTTACTTAATTTACTTACATTTAATGCAACTTATTCGTTCATTTGTTTTTCAATAAATAACGATTAAACACCTATTATGCACCAGAGAACACAACGCCTTCCCTCCTTCCTGGAGCTTACAGACACTCAAGCCCCCACATGCCTAGCCAAGCAGGATGGGTTTATTTCTATCTTCTCCCCACTCCCATACTCCACTTTATTTTCCACAAAATCCCACAGGGCTTAATAGTTTTATTAACAGAGCCAGACTTCATATTCCAGCCTGCTTGCCTTTAGAACCGATTAGTTTGGGATTCACAAGGCTGGATTCTATTCCTGTTTCTGCCTTCTATTTTCTATGTGATCTTAGAAAAAAAATTCTCTTCATGCATGGGAGGAAACTGAACTCATGGGAGGCTTTCCTGCTCTCGCTACCCCAAACTCCACGTTATATTCAAATCCTGGCTCCCACCTCACAAGCTGTGTGCCTTTGAGCAAGGTACTTAACCACCCTGTTCCTTGGTTTCATTATATGTTAAATAGGATAATGGAAGTCTTTGTTAAGGTAAAGGTATGTGAAATGCTTTGAATAGTGCCAGGTATATAATAAACACTCAATAGACATTATTATTATTACTAGACACCATGGACTATGTTTTCACAGTATTGATCACCATTTCTTATTATATATTTGAGTGGTTATTAGATTTATATCTGCCTCTCCCCATTAGACTGTAAACTCCACGAGGGCTGTTTTACCTACTGATGTATTCCCGGCATCCACCTCAGTGATTGGCACATAATAGGAGCTCAATAAATATTTGTTTAATGGGTTAATGAAAGAATGATTTCTTCCCAAATCCATCTCAAATTGCAGAGAAAAGAATCTGAAGGGCTGCCAGAGCATCTGCTCCCGGAGGTTTTTTCAAACAAGCTCCAACAGCTGTTTGTGCTAGAAGCCACCATAAAAAGCATTCTTAAAAGCGAGAGGGAGAGAACAGCAGTAACAGAGAGATCTATGGCTCAGCTGGGATCCTGGATCTACGGCTGCAGCAAGACTCAGGGGAGGGAAGGGGGAGGGGCGGGAAGGTAGATGCAGAGGCTGAAGAAAGAAACACAGAGACATGATTTTGAATCAGAGACAGAGAGATACTCAGCGAGAAACAGCCTGAGAGAGGCAGAGCAGACATGGAGAGGCACTCTGTGGTTGACAGAGACAAAGACAGAGTGGAGGAAGGCAAGGAGGGAAGACAAGTGTTTGAACTGGCAGCTAATTCCCCAAATCCTTGAGGGGTTTTGAGAGATAGAGAGTAATGCAGGCTTCAGCCTTGGCTGCTTGATTTATGACCAATGAGAGTTGAGCCGCAGTTGA
This sequence comes from Galeopterus variegatus, assembly GCF_000696425.1. Lineage (NCBI taxonomy): Eukaryota > Metazoa > Chordata > Mammalia > Dermoptera > Cynocephalidae > Galeopterus > Galeopterus variegatus. Next base: position 156,885 of record NW_007727520.1, read on the forward strand.
GCTAAGCGCATTGGACGGCTGCGTGGCCTGGAACTTCTCGCAGTCATGCCTGGGACTTCCTGAAGCAGATCACGGGACGGAGAGACTGTCTGCTCTAATGGGACTCGAGCAGTTCTCAGAATAAGGGAAAGCATGGTACGAAGGACTTTCATTCTAATTGGGAGCCACACAAGAAGTTTTGATTCAAATGACTGACCCTGTTGGCTGGTCTTCTTTCCTTCCTTCCTTTCCTCTTTCCCTTCTTCCTTCCCCCTTCCCTCCCTTCATTCTATCCTCCCCACCTTCCTCCTTTCCTTTCTGACTTATTAAGCATTCAGAATGTACAAGGCAACCAGGGATGCCGAGATTAAATAAGACATGATTCTTAACTTTTAAAGAGATCTCAGTGGCATCATGTAAAGAGGAGAAAAACAGGCAGCTGAATAATAGGTGTAGTGTGACACCATTTATATAAACTAAATATTTATTTTTATTTGTTCATGATAACGCTCTTAATGGATACTTTATGTATATTAGTATAAAAATGGATAAAACAGAAATAACTTAAGTCTATGACTGAGGTTGCTGGGGGATGAGGGAGGGAGGAAATGACACCTGGAAAGGGAACCAAGGGGATTTCACTTCAGATGAGATATGTTGCTTGTTTTATTTAAAATATAGAAGAAATCTGACAAATAATTTTTGAATGGTCACTTTTAGATGCTGGATAACTTGGTTATGTGGTATATGCTGTTCTTGTAAAATTTCTCAGAATTAAAAAAAAGAAAGTTCAAGAAACTGAACAATTGATTATACTTCAGTGAGACAGATCACGTTTGTACTTCTCCGCTTCCACATTAACCCCAGAAGATGGAAGCAGCAGGGAAAATCAGAAGATGGAACTTAATCATTCTCTCTCTCTCATACCCCCAGTCCATCTATCCTCCAGTCCATGTTTTCAAGATCAAATTATCCAGGATTGAGTCAAATAACCTATTCCATACTAAATAAAATAAAATTTTACTCTTTCCATGAAATATTTTCACCTTCCAGAGACCTCCAGGAGTGAAGAACATGGGTAGTTACGGCAGAAAGGGGCTGAGAGGTGGGAGCCAAAGTGAGCTGATTCCTCTGAGCATCTGTGGAAAGGAGGCACTGACCAGTTATGGGATCTCTGTCCTAAGGCACCCTCATTTGTAAGCAAGTGATATAATGAAAAGAGGCTTTGGAGTAAAATGGGCCTGGGATAGGGGCCCCTTGGTAGCTGCGTGATGTTGGGCAAATTACTAAGAGTCTCTGCGTGTTAGTTGCCTCATCTGTGAAATGAGGACAGTAATACTTGCCAAGGTTGCTGTGAGATTTAAATTATCTAGTAGAAGTCAAAGAAGAGACTAAAAAGACCAGCACAGTGCCCAGCAAACAATAGATTCGCAGCACCGATTATTCCCTTCTTTCTGAGGGGCAGGATTTCCTCAGTGTGACATCTGAAATATGGCTCCATGAGTCACAGTTTGTAAACGGCCAGAGTTTCCAGGACTTCCTCGGTGTTAAAAATCTCCCCCCATGGAGAAAACAGCATTTTAAGTGGTAAAGATGGTGTAGACAGTGGGCCTAAACAAGTTCTGGGCCTAGGAGGAGGCAGGAGTCCCAGGGTCATAGAAGAAAACAGCTGGAAGGAACACTGCCTGTCCTCAGACCACTAGTTCTCAGACCTCGCCACACATCACTTGGGAAAAATCATGCAGATTCTTGAGCCTCAGATCAGAATGACTTGAGATTGGGGTGTAGGAATCTCTTCTTTTGAGAAAGCTTCCGATAAAATGCAAATTAAAATACAATTGGCCCTCCATATCAGCAGGTTCCATATCTGCGAATTCAACTGTAGGTCGAAAATACTTGGGAGAAAAAAATTAAAAAACCAAAAACAATAAAAAACAATACAAATAAAAAATAGAGTATAACAACTATTTATGTAGCATTTATATTGTACTAGGTCCTATAAGTAATCTAGATGATTGAAAGTACATATACAAGAGGATGTGCCTAGGTTATATGCAAATATTATGCCACTTTATATAACAGACTTGGGCATCCGTGGATTTTGGTACCTTCGGGGGGTCCTAGAACCAATTCCCTTCAGATACCAAGGGACAACTGTAATGACATCATTTTTTATCCATCAGATGGCAAACGAAAATTTGATAATAAAAGACATTGGGGAGGGTGTCAGAAAATGCGTGCTCTCGACCACTGCTGGTGGATGCAGCCACTTTGGAGGGCAATTAAAGTTACACAAACCCTATTGCCCTGAGATCCATGTCATGGGACTTTGCACAAAGAGGACTATCTAACATGCTTGTTGCAGGATTATTTGAAATAGTGAAACTTTGGAAACAAACTAAAGCAGAGAGGAATGTCTGAATAAACCACAATATACCTATATTTCGCAATACTATGCAGTTAAAATGAATGAGATGAATCTCTAACTTGTGATTTAGAGAACAGCTCCAGGAAACATTGTGTTCAAAAAGCAAGTTGCAACATGATGCATACAACATGACTCATATGTAAAAATAACAACAACAAACAGACAGGCAATACTTTATGTGTATTCTGTGAGTACAAGTATGTCTATAGATGTACAAAAAAGATCTGGAAAGATACACTGATCTGATAACTGGAGAATCTGAGGGACAGTGGAAAAAGACATTTCATTTATTTATTTTTTAAAAAGTTTTTATTTTAACATTTACTTGTACATATTTGAGGGATACATGTGTTGTTTTAATATATGCATATACTGCACAATGATTCACTTAGCGTAGTAGCATAGTTTCATACCCATTAGTCCACACATTTAAAGTTTATTCAAAGTATCTATAAAACTAAAAACATGCTGTAACAGTTACTGACAACTCAATCAAATATCTTAATAGAAACCAGAAATAAAGCTTCCCCATTCCCTTTTCCTAGTTTACCTTGCTACATTTTCTATTTTTTTATTTTTATTTTTTAAATTTTATTTTATCAATATACAATGTGGTTGATTTTTGTGTCCCTTTACTAAATCCTCCATCCCCTCCCTCTACCCCCTCCCTCCCATCAACCTCGTATCTGTCCACTTGTCTTAACAACTTCAAGTAATTGTGATTGTTGTGTCTTCTTCCCGCCCCCTCCCTTTGTTTGTGTATTTATTTATTTATTTTTAGCTCCCACAAATAAGTGAGAACATGTGGTATTTCTCTTTCTCTGCCTGACTCATTTCACTTAATATAATTTTTTCTAAGTCAATCCATGTTGTTGCGAATGGCAGTATTTCATTCTTTTTTATAGCAGAGTAGTATTCCATTGTGTAAATATACCACATTTTCCATATCCACTCATCTGATGATGGACATTTGGGCTGGT
>NW_007727520.1:161037-171563 GCF_000696425.1 Galeopterus variegatus
TTGTGGAATCTCCATACCATTTTCTATAAAGCCTGCACCATTTTGCAGTCCCACCAAGTGTATGAGAGTTCCTTTTCCTCCACAACCTCATCAGCATTTATCATCCACAGTCTTTTGGATATTAGCCATCCTAACTAGAGTAAGATGGTATCTCAGTCTGGTTTTGATTTGCATTTCCCGAATGCTAAGTAAGGATGAGCATTATTTCATGTGTCTGTTGACCATTCATATATCTTCCTTTGAGAAATGCCTCCTTAGCTCCTTTGCCCATTTTTTAATTGGATTACTTGTTTTTTTTGCTGTAAAATTGTTTCAGTTCTTTGTATATTCTGGATTTTAATCCTTTGTCAGATGTATATTTTGCAAATATTTTCTCCCACTCTGTTGGTTGTCTTTTAACTCGGTTAATTGTTTCTTTTGCTGTGCAGAAGCTTTTTAGTTTGATATAATTCCATTTGTTTATTTTTCCTTTGGTTGCCCGTGCTTTTGGGGTTGTATTCATGAAGTCTGTGCCCAGTCCTACTTCCTGGAGTGTTTTCCCTATGTTTTCTTTAAGAAGTTTTATTGTTTTAGGGTGTATATTTAATTCTTTAATCCATTTTGAGTTGATTTTGGTATACGGTGAGAGGTGTGGGTCTAGTTTCATTCTCCTGCATATTGATATCCAGTTATCCCAGCACCATTTGCTGAAGAAGCAGTCTCTTCCCCAGTGTATAGACTTGGTGCATTTGTCAAAGATCAGATGGCTGTAGGTGTATGGGTTAATTTCTGGATTCTCTATCCTATTCCATTGATCCATGTGTCTGTTTTTACACCATTACCATGCTGTTTTGGTTATTATAGCTTTGTAGTATAGTTTCAAGTCAGGCAGTGTTATGCCTTCAGCTTTATTTTTTTTTGCTCAGAATTGCATTGGCTATTTATGGTCTTTCGTTATTCCATATAAATGTTAGGATAGTTTTTTTTTTATTTCTGAGAAAAATGTCATTGGAATTTTGATGGGGATTGCATTGAATTTGTATATTACTTTGGGTAGTATGGACATTTTTGTAATGTTGATTCTTCCAATCCAAGAACATGGGATATCTTTCTATCTTCTTGTGTCTTCTTTAATTTCTCTCAACAGTGGTTTGTAGTTTTCATTGTAGAGATTTTTCATATCCTTTGGTTAACTTTATTCCTAAGTATTTTATTTTTGGTGACTATTATAAACGGACTAGCTTTCTTGATTTCTTTTTCTGCATGTTCACCACTGGAGTATAGAAATGCTACTAATTTTTTTGTGCTGATTTCGTATACTGCAACTTTGCTGAAATCATTTATCCACTCTAAGAGTTGTTTTTTTTTTTTTTTGTAGAGGCTTTAGGCTATTCTATATATAGGATCATGTCATCTGCAAACAGGGAAAGTTTGACTTCATCTTTTCCAATCTGGATGCCCTTTATTTCCTTCTCTTCTCTGATTGCTCTGGCTAATACTTCCAACACTATGTTGAATAGGAGTGGTGAAAGTGGGCATCCTTGTCTAGTTCCTGTTAAGAGATGATATTGGCAGTGGGCTTATCATATATGGCTTTAATTATGTTGAGATACTTTCCATCTATACCTAACTTGTAGAGAGTCTTTATCAAGAACAAATGTTGAATTTTGTCAAATGCTTTTTCAGCATCTATAGAGAAGATCATATGGTCTTTGTGTTTGATTTTATTGATGTGGTGTATCACATTTATTGATAAGTATATGTTGAACCAACCTTGCATCCCTGGGATGAATCCCACTTGATCATGGTGTATAATTTTGCATATATGTTGCTGTATTCTGTTAGCTAGTATTTTATTGAGGATTATTGCAGCTACATTCATCAAGGATATTGGCCTGTAGTTTTCTTTTTTTGTTGTATCTTTGTCTGGTTTTGGTATCAGGGTGATGTTTTCTTCATAGAATGAGTTTGGGAGAATTGTCTCTGTTTTAGTCTTTTGGAAGAGTTTGTAGAGAATAGGTATCAATTCTTCTTTGAAGGCTTGGTAGAATTCTACAGTGAAGCCATCTGATCCTGGGCTTTTCTTTGTTGGGAGCCTTCTGATAACAGCCTCAATCTCTTTTATTGTTATTGGTCTGTTCAGATTTTCTACATCTTCTTGGCTCAGTTTTTGTAGTTTGTGTGTGTCCAGAAATTTATCCATTTCCTCCAGATTTTCAAATTTCTTGGCATATAGTTGTTTATAGTAGTCACAAACGATATCTTGTACTTCTGAGGTATCAGTTGTAATATCACCTTTTTCATTTCTAATTTTTTTTATTTGAGTCTTCTCTCTTCTTTTTTTAGTTAGCCATGCTAATGGTTTGCCAATTTTATTTATCTTTTCAAAAAACCAACTTTTTGATTCATTGATCTTCTGTATTGTTTTGGGGGTTTCTATTTCATTAAGTTCTGCTCTGATCTTAATGATTTCTTGTTGTCTGCTAACTTTGGGTTTGGATTGTTCTTGTTTTTTTAGTTCTTTAAGGTGGAGCATTAGGTTGTTTACTTGCCATCTTTCCATTCTTCTTAAGTAAGCATTTAATGTGATAAATTTCCCCCTTAGTACTGCTTTTGCAGTATCCCACAGGTTTTGGTATGATGTATTATTGTTTTCATTAGTCTCAATAAATTTTTTTATTTCCTGTTTAATTTCTTCTTGGACCCATATGTCATTAAATAGAATGCTGTTTAATTTCCATGGGTTTGTATAGTTTCCAGAATTTCATTTGTTATTGAATTCTAATTTTAATCCATTGTGATCTAAAAAAATACATGGGATAATTCCAATTTTTTTCAATTTGTTAAGACTTGATTTGTGACCTAACATGTGATCTGTCCTGGAGAATGTTCCATATGCTGATGAGACGAATGAATATTCTGAGGTTGTTGAATGGAATGTTCTGTAGATATCTACCAAGTCCAATTGGTCTAAAGTGTGGTTTAGATCTTGTGTTTCTCTGCTGATTCCTTGCCTAGATGATCTGTCCAATACTGACAGTGGTTTGTTCAGGTCCCCTGCTATTATGGTATTAGTTTCTATTTCCTTCTTTAGGTCTAGTAGTTTTGCTTTATCAATCTGGCTGCTCCAACATTGGGTGCATATATATTTATGATTGTTATGTCTTCTTGATGGATAAATCCTTTTATCATATAGTGGCCTTCTTTATCTCTTTTTATGGTTTTTGGTTTAAAGTCTATTTTATCAGATATAAGAATACTACTCCGGCTCATTTTTCATTTCTACTTGCATGGTATATCTTTTTCCATCCTTTCACTCTTAGTCTATGTGTGTCTTTACAGGTGAGGTGAGTCTCTTGAAGGCAGCATATAGTTGGGCCCACCTTTTTAATTCAGTCAGTCAGTCTGTGTCTTTTGAGTGGGGAATTTAATCCTTTTACATTAAGAGTTGTTATTGAAAAGTGTTGATTTACTCCTAGCATTTTATTGATTTTTTGTTTGGATGTGTTAGGTGTCTTTTCTTCCTTTCTTTCTGATTTACTGTTTGTCTTCTGTATTTGTTGGCTTCTTGGGGTGTTAGATAAACTTTTATTTTCTCTCTTCACTGTTAGCATTTTTATTTTACTAGTGGGTTTTCATTTTTCTTGAGTTTTTATGGCAGTGGTGGTTATTTTTCAGGTACCAAACCCAGTACTCCCTTGAGAATTTCTTGTAAGGGTGGTCGTGTGGTAGTGAATTCCCGCAGTTTTTGTTTGTCTGAGAAATATACTATTTGCCCTTAATTTCAGAAGGATAGCCTTGCTGGGTAAAGTATTCTTGGCTGGCAATCTCTGTCTTTTAGTATTTTGAATATATCATCCCATTCCTTTCTGGCTTTTATGGCTTGTGATAAAAAGTCTGATGTTAGTGTGATTTGGGCTCCCTTATAGGTGACTTGACACTTCTCTCCTGCAGCTTTTAAGATTCTCTCTTTGTCTTTGAGTTTTGCCAATTTAACTATAACATGTCTTGGAGAAGACCCTTTTGGGTTGAATACATTTGGGGATCTTTGGGCTTCCTGAATCTGAAGATTTGTGTCTTCACTTATACATGGGAAGTTTTCTGCCACTATTTTGTTGAATATGTTTTCAATGCAATCTCCTTTTTCCTCCCCTTCTGGAATACCCATGACTTGGATATTTGAGTGCTTAAGGTTGTCTGTCATCTCTCTTAGATTTTCTTCAATGTTTTTAATTCTTTTTTCTTTTTTTTTTTTTGGTCTGCTTGTTTTATTTCAAGCAGCCCATCTTCAACATCAGAAATTCTCTCTTCTGCTTCTTCCCACTGGTTAAACTCTCTGTTGTGCTTTTTATTTCGTTGAATGAATTCTTCAGCTCTGCAAGCTCTGCTACATTCTTTTTCAGGGCACTGATTTCCTTGTACATTTCTTCTTTCAGGTCCTGTATACTTTTCCTCATCTCATCGTGTTGTCTAGCTGAGTTTTCTTGTATCTCATTTAGTTTCCTTAGAATTATCGCTCAAAATTCCTCGTCAGTCATCCCAAGGGCTTCTTGTTCTATAGCATATAGAGCTTGAGAGTTATTATTACCCTTTGGTGGTGTACTTTCTTGACTTTTCACATTTCTGGTATCTTTCCTTTGGTGTCTAGTCATTGTGGCAGGGGATTTCACAGTCCACTCTTTCAACCCTAATGTCTGGCTAGGATCCTGCCAGGACTGCCAATTTGGCACAGCTGTCTCAGTGCCTGTGGGCAGGAGGCTCAGGCCTCTCTGGGCCATGAGGACTAGACTGGGCTGGGAGTCCAGCAGCGGCACCTACCTGTTCCCATGCAGGTGGCTCAGGGCCCTGAGGGCCTGGGGGCTTTAGGGCCTCTCTGGGCTTTGCGCACTCACCTGGGCTGGGTGTCCTGTGGCAGCGGCTACCTGCTCTGGTGTGGGCATCTTGGAGCGCGTGGTTGCGGCGGCTCTCAGGCCTCTCTACGGGGGGTGTCTCTGGGCAGCACACACTAGCCTGGGCTGGGGGGGGGGGGGGGCCGCCATGACGGCTACCTGCTCTGGTACGTGGGCCCATCGGGGCATGTGGTCTGGAAAAAGACATTTTAGTGTTACGTGTAATGTGTTAACTTTTCACCAGAACATATTTATTCATCTTTATTGAGATATAATTGACATACAATACACTGCACATATTTAAAGCATACAATGTAATACATGCACATACCTATAAAACCATGACTACAATCAAAATAATGAAGATATCAGTTGCACCTAAAAGTTTCCTCATGTGACAAAATTTTGCCCAATGTGATGCAAGGGTAAGGCTGCAGGAAGACTTCTAGAAAATGTTTTCTTGCTCTTACATAGAGACACACAGGAAGAAAAGACTTCTTCTTTTGCTGGGTATGGTTTCTCTGAGTGGCGCCTGGAATGGTGTCAGATGACTGACTTGGGGGAAAACAGAGTTAGCTCCGGAACAAAACCAACAAGACTGAGGATGGCAGAGGGGAAAAATGGGAAGAATGTGGGGCCTTGATGATATTGCTGAGCTACTAAATTAACTAACCCTGGAGCTACCCCACTTTGGAACTACTGATTATAGAATGGAATAAAATGTCCATGTTTGTTAAGCTTATTCGAGTTGGGTTTTCTGTTACTTATAGCCAAAGGCATCCAATGAGATGTGCTTTAAAAATTAAGGGAGAGCTGGTATCCTTGCTTTAAAAAGGAGAAAAGCCAAAAATATGGAGCAGAGGTTATGAGGAAATTGAAGATGCACAGCAGAGGAAAGAACCTACTCAAGGGAGAATGTGACAAGGGGCAGCCAAGAGAGACTGCTAGAACATTTAACTATTCCTCCTTAGTACCCATAATATCACTTGGGGAGATGTGTAGTGGACTTTCTGATGTCAAGGTAGGAGGGAATCTGGACTGTTGTCATTTGGGTATTGAAAGGAATTGAGATTCTTCATGATTAAGGAGATGGAGACATCTGGGTTACCCTTGAACACTCTGATTCCCAGTTTTCTCATCTGTAAAATGGGTACAATTGTTCCTTTCATGCCTACCTGTACGCTTATTGTAAGAACAGACAATATTCTGAGATAAGGTAGAAAGGATTGTGAAAATCAAACACACAGCACAAATGCTCACTCATCTCTACCATTTGCCTTCTACCTATCAGAGCAAATCTATCGAACCAAGTCCTCTGGGTGTCTCTGAGGAGCTATTACGTACAATTGACAAGTCTTGGCTATGAGAAAACCACAGATTTTTAGAAAGACCAATCCTTCCTTAGATCCATTGGCAACATGTCAATGAACTGCCTTTTCATGTTTGGGAGTGTGTGTAAATGCGCAGGTGGGCAGAAATGTAATCAGAGAGTACATGTGAGGTAAGTATGCCCACGTACATATGCGTGTTTGCAGCATGCCTCTGTGTGTGTTTGTGTTTGCTTGTGTGCAGGTAGCAGGGTGTGGCCGAAGCACAGTCAGGCCCAGGCACACCTGAGTGCTAGTCTCAACTCTGTCAGTTCCCAGCTCTGTGATCTTGAAGAAGTTCTTCAACATTTCTGAGCCTCAAGTTCTTTACCTATAAAATAGGGGGGCTATTACTTGCAAGGAAGCTATGAACTTGAAAGCTGGACTTTAAAGTGCTCTGGCAGGTGTAAGGGGAATATACCTGAGATGTGTGTGAATGAAACTGCATTATGCTGCGTGTGTTTGAATTTGTCTGTGTGTGGGAGGTGGATATAAATAATGTGTGTAGGAGGTGGACATATGGGTGTGTGTATTTACATATACGGGTGTTATGTCAGATCAGGGATTAGTAAATGTGTGAGAGGGAGGGAGGGAGGAAGAGAGGAAGGAAAGGAGAGGGAGGAATTAGTACAAAAGGAAAGGCTGGAGGAAGAAAATTAGGGAGGAAAAAGGGAAAGAGGGAATTAGACAGCACGAGCCTAGATCTTGCTATTCACTCCAGAAGCCTCTGCGAGCCCCAGGAATGTGGAGTGGAGTTGGTTCAGAAACCTCAGGCACTCTGGAGCCAATCCATCTGCTGGCTCCTGTGTCCCAGAATCCCCTCTCAACACTTAGAGATGTTTTTCCAGGAGGCTGGAACAGAAGAGGAGTGCGTCCAGAGTATCAGGGTACATTTCCTTGGCCCTCCAGTGGGTAAGGAGCTGCTCAGTCTCTGGATGCTTTGCCCCATGTGCACCTGACCGCCTGGGCAACCCCTGAAGCCAGGCCCACCTCGGCATTCTCTCCTCACTTTCTACAAGAGCCTTTTGCCATTTCCCTGCCTGTGGTGCCTGACATTCCTCCAGGCCGCCCTATACACTGCCACCAGGCTTGCTTTCATACAATGTAGGTGTCCCCTCACCCTCTGCATGGCTGGTCCCTCTGATTATTCAAGCTGGGCTCACATAGTCCCTCCTCAGAGAGGTCTTCTCTAACCTTCCAGTCTACAGCAACACTATTCTCCATGCCCAGCTATTCCATTAAAAAATGTATTTCACTTTTAGTTGTGAAAAATAACACACTTAACAGCAAAGTAAGTAGGTCATGGGTGTACAGTGCGGTGACTGACTATAAACCAAACATCCATGTAACGCCACCCCCCACCCATATTAAGAAACAAAATATTGCCTGCACCTTAGTAAGAAGCTTTCCTCCATCCCTAAATATTTCTCTTGGGCATACCCCCTCTGTTTTTCCTAAAGGTAACCACTACCTCGACCTTTTGGTAATCATGTGTGTGCTGGCTCTTACGTCGTTGTCTCCAGGCTTCAAACCCTCCATTCTAATCTCTGCTTTGTGATGCTGAGGCTGGGACCCTGCAAGCCACTTTTCTCCTCTACCAGCTGGCATCCTACTAGATTTTGCTGATGGGGGTGCTATAGGGAGATGGACAGCCCGGAGGAGGGAGAAAGGACTTGATTTTTATGATTTGCTCTCTGAATCTGTCAGCTTCAACCCAGCAAGGCAGTTTGTGTCAGTAGCAGAAGTTGATCCCAATTTGTAGTATTTCCAACACTCACAGAAGCAATCTAATTGTGCACTTTCAGAGACAGCAGCACCTGTCAGCTGGCTAGCACCCCCTTCTCGGGAGTGTGGGTCCCAGCACCAAGCTTCTCAGTTTTAATCACTGTAACCTTTTCCCTCTGTTTCCCTGGGTAACTGCTTCCTGCAATTACTACCTCTATGAACCTATTTTGCCTTTTCAGTTCTTTAATACCTGATTAATAATTTTTATGTTAAATTCTGCCTGTTAAAATAACTTGTGTAGTGGTTTCTGTCTCATAAGGAGTGCACCTTATCTGATACAATTTCCCTTTTTTTCTTTATGCTTTTACCACCTAAGGCTGCATGTCTAAACACTAAAATGTGGTATTCATCTACCTAAATGAAATCACACAGTATGTACTCTTGGTGTTCAGCTTCTTCATTCAACATGATGTTCGTTGCATTGTTTTATAGTTTATCCATTTCTATTGCTGTGTAATAGTCCATTGTATAAACACGTCACCATTTATTTATCCATTCTTCTCTTGATAGACATTTGGATTGTTGCCAGTTTACAAATAGTGAATATTACAAGGGATATTTTTATACATATTTATTGGTGCCACCATGCGCAAATTTCTATTGGACATAGAAAAGGAATAGCTAGGTCATAGGGAATGTGGATAAAAGTTTTCCAAAGTGGTTGTACCCATTTATACTCTCATCAGCGATACACATGAGTTCCTATTATTCCACATTGTCACTACTTACTCACTGTCGTCTTTTTAATATTAGCTATTCTGGGGAGTATCATACATATAGTATACAGTGGTATTGCATTATTGGTTTAATTTGCATTACCTGATGAATAGTGAGGTTGAGAACCTTTTCTTGTATTTTTTGGTCATTTGGATAACCTCTTTTGTGAAGTTCTGGTTCAAATCTCTTGTCTGCTTTTCTACTGAGTTGTCTTTTACTTACTGATTTGTAGCGGTTCTTTATATATTCCGAGTATGAGCCCTTGGCCAACTAAAATTTTTACACAGATCTTCTTCCACTCTGTGGCTTGCTGTTTCACTTTCTTAATTTTTCTTAAAAATTTCTTAAATTTTAGGGGCCGGCCCGGTGGCGCACTGCTACAGTGCGCCGCTTGGGAGTGTGGTGGCGCTCCCGCCGAGGGTTGGGATCCCACATACAGACCGGTTCCCGCTCACTGGCTGAGCGAGGTGCGGGCGCAACACCGGGGGTTGCGATCCCGTGGCCGGTCCCGGTCCGGTACGGGCGTGACACTGAGGGTTGCAATCCGTTGCCGGACACGAAAAAAGACAAAAAAAGGGAAAAAAAAAATTTCTTAAATTTTAGTGTAGTAAAATTTGTACTTGTTTCCTTTTATATTAAGTGTTTTTTTGTGCATTTAAAAAAAATCTCTCCATCATAGGAAATTCTTTTGTGTTATCCTCTTAAAGCTCTATTGTTTTGCCTTTCAGATTTGGATCTGTGTTCTACCTGATATTGATTTTTTTTCCTATGGGTAATTGATCAATGGATTCTCATGAATTCTTTCTGTCTATAGGCATATCAAATGTAAATAATGATAATTTTACTTTTTGCTTTCCAGTCTGCCTTTAATTTTTTTTCCTTATCTTACCATCATGGCTGAGATTTTCAGTATAATGTTGAATAGAGGTGGGAATAGCAGGCATCCCTGTCACTGTTTACATCTCAGGAGAAACTCGGCATCTCACCACTAAGCAGGATATTTGTACTAAGATATTTTTTCTAGATACCGTTTATCAAATTAAGGCAATTTTCTTTTATTCCTGATTAGATATTGAATTTTATCATATGCATCTTCTGTACCTATTGAGATTATCCTTTGATTTTTCTCCTTTATTCAGTTAACATAGTGAACCATACTAATTTTTTAATTTTATACTAACCTTGCATCCAGGAATAAACCCATTTAGTTAGAATGTTATAATTATATATTACTGGAATAATTTTGCTAATATTTTGATTAGTGTTTTTTCATTTAGGTTCATGAGTGAGAGATTTCTTGTAATTTTCCTTTCTGGTAGTATACTTGCCAGAGTTTGGTATCAAGATTATAACTTGTCTTATAAAATTAGTTGTGAAGAATTTCCCCTTTTTCTATTCTCTGGAACAGCTTGTATAACACATTTGATAGAATTTGCCTGTGCAACCATCTGGGCCTAGAATTTTCTTTAAGGAAGAGTTTTAACTATGAATTATAAATAGTCCTACTCAGAGTTTATATTTCTTCATGGGTCTGTTTTGGTAAGTGTGTTTTACTAGAAATGTGTTCATTTTACCTAATTTATACTATCATTTTATTATATTTTTAATTCTATATATGAAATGATATTCCCCTTTTCATTGTTTATTTACTCCTACTCTCCTGTTTTTCTTTGATCAGTCTTCCCAGCCATTTATCAATGTTACCAGTCTTTTCAAAGGACCAACTTTTGGCCTTACTGATTCTGTCTATTGTATAATTGTTTTCTGTATTATTAATTTGTTTTTTTTT
>NW_007727520.1:172197-205572 GCF_000696425.1 Galeopterus variegatus
GCGCACTACAGCAGTGCACCACCAGGCCGGCCCAGCCTTTCTTCTTTTCTAACATGTATATTTGAGGCTATATATTTCTCTCTAAGCACATTTTAAACTGTATCCAAATATTCAGATGTGTCATATATTCAATAACATTCAGTTCAAAATATTTTCTAACTCCCATTGTGATTGCCTCTTGAATCTATAGAATATTTATAAGTATATTTCTCATTTTAAAAATATGTGAAGAGTTCTACTTATGCTTTTGCTATTGATTTATAGCTTAATTGCAGTCGTGATTAGGGAATATGTTCTACATGATTTCTAACCTTTGAGATTAGTTTTTACTCCCCTATTGGCCCAATATATAGCCAATTTTTGTAGTTAATCTGTGTGTGCTTGAAATGATATATATCTTGCAGGTGTTGAATTTTATTTATGCCTGTTAGGTACATATTGTAATCATATTGTTACATGTTCTATATTTGTGCTGATTTTTGTCTACTTTTATTATTATTATTTTATTTTTTTATTTTTTTGTCTTTTTCGTGACCGGTAAGGGGATCGCAACCCTTGGTGTGGTGTCGCCCACACCGCGCTCAGCCAGTGAGCGCACCGGCCATTCCTATATAGGATCCGAACCCGCGGCGGGAGCGTCGCTGTGCTCCCAGCACCGCACTCTCCCGAGTGTGCCACAGGCTCGGCCCTTTTGTCTACTTTTAAAATATGTATATATTTAAGGCCATGTGATTAGGTATACATGAATTTGAACCTGCTACTCTTTTTTCTAATGAATCAAGCTTTTTATCCTTAAGAAAACCCCCTCTTTATCTTTATAGTACTTTTTTTTACTTAATGTCTACTTGCTATTAATATAGCTGTACTAGCTTTATTTTGATTAATATTTGTGTGGTATATCTTTATTACTTTTCTCTATCCTTTTACTCTCAACTTTTCTGTATTCTTAAGTTTTAGCTGTGTCTCTTATAAACCACATGACTTTATTGACGTTTATTTAAATCCAGGCTGACAATCTTTATTTTAATTGGAACATTTAGTCCATTTATATCTAAGTCTAAATTCGTATCTCTTATGAATTTATAAATGTTTATTCTTAACCCTGCCAGAAACTCAGAATGCTTTAACAGCATTTACCTCTTTCCAACTTATATGCTATTAGTGTCCTGTATTTTAACTTTATGTATATTTTGAATACCAAAAGAATGCCTCATTTTAAAAATAGCTTTATTGAAATATAGTTCACATACCATGCAATTTATCCATTTAAAGTGCACAGTTCGATGGTTTTTAGTATATTCAGAGATATGCACAGTTATCACCAGTCAATTTTAGAACATCACCCTCACTTCAGAAAGATACCCCGTACCCTTTAGCTATCATCCTCTGTCCCCCGTGCCCATCCCAGCCCTAAGAAACCATTGACTTTCTGTTTCTATAGATTTCCCTAATCTGGATTTTCATATGAATAGAGCCTTCATTATCTTCATATAGTAATTAATCATCTAGATTTCACCACATATTTACCATTTTCACTCCTTCTGACTTCACTTTCTATATAGAATGTTTGTTTTCTGCCTGAGAAAACACTACTCTTTCCTCTAGTGCAGGTCTGCTGGTGATAAAGTCTCTCAGGCAAAATTTTGTTTGTATGAAATGTCTTTATTTTACATTCATTTTTGAAGGATAGTTTTGCTAGTTATAGAATTTCACTTGGCACATTCTTTCATCATTTTAAAAACATTATTCCATTGTTTTCTGTCTTCTATTGTTTCACTTGAAAAATGAGTTGTTGGTCTAATTTTTGCTCCTTTGAAAGTAATGTGTCATTTTTCTAGGGCCACTTTTAAGACAAAATTTCTAATTTTGGCTGCTGTTAGAGCAGCGCTACTTTGCTTCTGGATTACCTGGGTTCTAGACTTCAATTTTTGTCCTCAGCCTAGAGACACTGGTAAAAGGACTTCTCAGCCTCTCAGCGGCCTCATTTGGGTCAGGAAAGACCTCTGGGACAAAATGCTGAACTCACATCTCTAAATCTCCCCCCACCCTCTGCCCCTAGATCTTGTCCCAGTGACTCTTCACTATCCTTGTTAGCCCTTTGATATACTCAAGCTGACTTAAAAAAAAAAAAAAATTGTCCAGCTTTTCTTATTATTCTCAGCTGGAGAGTTGGTCTGAACTCCTTAGCTTAGCATTACTGACTATATCATACCACCTCATTTTCTTTTTTTCATAGCTTTTGCTGACCTCTGAAACATTGTTGTTTACTCATTTGTCTGTTTTTAAAATTATCCTAGTAGGCTATAAGCCCCAAAGTTCAGAACCCTTGTCTTGTTCCCTGTTGAGACCCCAGCCTTCAGCCCTGACCAGGCACAGATTAGGCCTCCCTGGTCAGTATCATCTCACCCAACATCCTTCTTGCCTTCTTGCCTTCTTGCCCCCATTGGGCTTTTTCTAGCCATGTACTTTCCCCACACCCTCTTACCACAGGGCCTTTGCACATGCTATTTCTCCTACCTGGAAAGTCCTTCCCATCCTACTTCACTTAGTTAACTCCTCAGCTTAAACATAGTGTCTCAGGGAATCCATCCCTAATTGCCTTTTCTTGGTCAATTCCCACTATAATATGGTTCCATAGCACTACATGTATATCATTCTTTGCACTTTTATAGTTCAGACACTACACATATTTGTATAATACTTTCACTGTAAATTTCATGAGGGAAGAATTCCACTGTCTGTTTTTCTTATTACAGTATCTCTGGCACTTAGAACAGTGACCAGTTCTCAATAAACATTTCCTGCATGCATGAATGTGCCAATCCTTACAACTTATATTATCCTTATTTTATTGGTGAAAACGTGGGAGACTTGGGGAGTTTTAAGTTAGATGTCAGCCACATAGAGACATGTAAGTGTCCTTTCTCTGTGTTTTGTGTGACATGAAACAAAATTTTAGATCTTTTTAAGACACAGTTTCCTCATCCATAAAACAGGAATGAATCCTATCTCATTAGACTGTCAAGATTATTCAATGAGTTCACGTGCGTAACAGCCTAGCCCATTGCACATGGTAAGTGGTCATGAAACGATAACTCCTGTTGTTGCTGTTATTACTGTTGTGAGTGGTTCCTGTCCCCATCGGAGGATTGCTTCAGCAGGCCCAGCTGTTGGAAGGAACAAGAGTCAATTTAGCCAGAGCCTTTAGCAGTGAGCTTTGGGTGGGTGGGAGCAATGACCAGCCTGAGACATAATTAGGGCAGATGAGGAAGTTGAGGATTGGAGAGAGAGAAAGGAGCAGGGTGAGGGTGAGAAAAGGGGTTCAGACAGCTCTCTGTGCCGGGACCTCTGACCACACACTGTCTTCCCAGCACCAGGTTCAAATATTCCCTAAGAAAGTCCCTCCAGTCTTTCTCCAGGGACCTCTAATGTGTTTTCAGCAGCCTCCATTGGAGTACTCCAGCTAATTCTCAAGACTAAGCCACATTCAATTTACTTGAACTTTATCAGAGTTCCAGTCAGCAGTGTTCTAGATAAGCTGCCCTGAAATGAAGCAGAGGCCAGTCCAGTCTTGCCGTGAGTCCCTGTCTCATTCTCTATCAGTGACTCCATGAGTGACCTTGGGAAGTCTGATAACCTCATAGAGCCTTCCTGAGCCTGCAGAGTCCTGGCCCTGTCAAGGCCAAAGCAGCCTGACACTGGTTGTCACCAAAGCGGGAAAAGTGGATGTACTGTCTGCTTTTTACTTTTGGAAGCTTCTGTTGCTGTTCAGGTCACTAAAAGCACTAGTAAATGCCCAGGCAGAACTGTGCTTTACGGTGTTTGCTCTGAGCAACTGTCCTGAGCAGGCCTAAAATCTGGACTGTGTAGGAGAGTCCAGGTGCCAGCTATAACTGAGGGCCAATATCATCCAAGGGCCAACTCACAGCGGTCAATGGCATCCTCTACATTTTTGGAATGATTCTGGATCCATAAAGCCAGGATTGCTTCCTCACCTGGAGCACTGCATGCCTTTATCAGGTGAAGGAAATGGTCTATTAATAACAATAACGATTTATACTCAGCAAACTGTTATTTATTTGCACGTTGATTTTATTAGGGCTGGATCATAGTAATCATCATAATAACAGTGTGTGCTTCCCACTTGCCCTCCTAGGAGCCAAAGGTTTTAGAGTACAGCCCTTGCTTAACAGGCTGATATTGAATTTTGAGCTATTAGCTTGTGACTAGGAGGAAGAAAGGAAAAGGGTTGGGCAAATGTTGGATTCAAAGGACTGAATGATATTACTCTGATTAATTAATTAATCCATTTATTTGCCAAATATTTTTGAGCACCTACTATGTGCCATGTATTGTGCTAGATGCCTGGAACATAGCAGTCGAATAAGATAGGCTCAGCGTATTCGTTTTCTATTGCCACATAACAATATTACCACAAACTTAGCAGCTTAACATAACACATTTGTGATATCAGAGTTTCTGTGGATCAAGAGTCTGGGCACAGATTGACTGAATCCTCTCCAAGGCTGCAATAAAGGTGTCAGCCAGGGCTGAGTTCTCATCAGAAGGTTTGACTGAGGAAGGATCCAGTTCCTCACGTAGGGTTTGCAGGGTTCTGGTCCTTGCAGGCTGTAGGACTAAAAGCCTCAGTTCCTAGCAAGTTGTCTGGAGACAGCCCTCGGTTTCTTGCCATGTGGTCCTTGTCAACATGGCCACTTACTTCATCAAAGCCAGCATGAGAGAGAGCCTAGCAAGACAGACATTGCCATCTTATGTAACATAGGACTGACATCCTGTCGCCTTTGCCATATTGTACAGACTGGAAGCAAGCCACAATTCCTGCCCACAATCAGGGGGCGGTATGGGGATTACACATGGATATGACTGCTACAAGAAGGGGGTAATTGGGGACTATGTTACAGTCTGTCCACTGTATATAGTCTCTGCTGCCACTCAGTTTACAGGGAAGACAGCCATAAAATAAAATTACTGTGAAGTGTGATTCAGACTGTGAGAGGGGAAGAACTCAGGTAATGCCTCCCTCACTCTGCCTAATGAAGGGATATTTAAGCTGGGACTTGAACTTTGAGAAGGATCTGCTCAAACCAATTGTGGAGGGGTGTGGGTAGGGGGGAGAGTGGTATGGCATGGGAGTATACGATATACAAGGGGGCTCCAGAAATAGGAATTCTAAATTCATTAAATGTTAGAGCAAAAGAGAGACACAGTGATTATCTAGTCTACTGGTTCTCAGTCTGGATGCACGCTGGAATTGCCTGAAGAACTTTACAAACCGCTCATGCCCAGGTCCCACCCCAGAGACTCTGATTAATCGGTCTTAGGTGGGCCCAGGCACCAGGATTTTTAAAAGTTCCCCAGATGATTTTAATGTGTGGTCAAGGCTGAGAACTACTCCTCTAGTCCAAGTGCTTCATTTTTATAGTTGAGGAATTTGAAGCTCAGAAAAGAAACAGATTTACCCATGGATACACAGCTGCTATTTGGCAACACCAGTGTGAGAGTGGGAAGGGCACTGAGCCGGGAGGTAGGAAATCTGGGTTCCTGCTACGAATAGGTCTCTGTCCCTTTGGCTAAGACTAAATGTTCCCATCTGTAACAGGACATGAACCAGATGATCTCAGAGTTCCTTCTAATGCTGACAATTCTGATTCTGTTTGGTTAAGCATTGGCTCCATATTAGCAGCTGACCTGAAACTGGCACCCAGCTGTCTTCACTCTGGGCTGTATCTTTGGAAGCCTAGAGTCAGTGACATGTGCGTGAGGGAGGCCCTTCCCTGAGTGAGGCTGCCTAATAAACTGGATGTTCCCAGATGTGCCCTTTTACTGGAGACAATTCTGTCTACTGAAGCATGTGAGAAGTTCACTCAGCAGGAAGCTGCTCTGGCTGGGTTTAATCTATGGTGTTCTTATTAGGATCAGGGTTTTAATTAAAATTGACATTTCAAAGACTACCTGTGAGGGAGCACTGCTTTAATGAGAAGCACATAATGGTGGCATAGGTAACCCTCCCACATGACAGGCTGTTGAAGCACCCACCTCTCTCTTCCTCTGGCTTCATTCATCCATCACCTGCTGCTGTTGGTGGATCCCTCCATGCTGAGTCACCAGTGTTGGGAATGGGGGGTGGCAGGAACAGTGCAGTGGGGCAGAGACAGTGCTGTTCTGGCCCTCCAGGGGCTAGGACTCCCCTCCAGCTCTGGATAAGTGTGTTGACCCATCTGGAGCTCAGTTTCCTCAGATATAAAATAGGCTGCTCTGTTATCTACTTTTTCAGAAAATACTTGCTGAGCTCTTTGAGTTATAACCCCACTCTTTTTCATCAAGGAGGTCACAGTTGGGGTGGGGGTGGGGCAGAAGCTAGACAATCAATGTGTGATGAGGCCATTGGCTCAGTGCCTGGCATAGGAAGCTCCTGTGGTAACTACTGTGTCCGAGTGTGTGGGAGCCCAGAAGAGGGTGCTTTTTTTTTTTTTGTCCTTTTTGAGACTGGCCGCACCGTGCTCAGCCAGTGCTGTGGATCAGAGCATCCCTATATAGGATCATCCCTATATAGGATCCGAACCCGCGGCGGGAGCACTGCTACGCTCCCAGCGCCACGGGCTTGGCCCAGAAGAGGGTGCTTTTAATCACATGAGGAGAGAATAGGCCATGCTTCCAAGAAGTATGATCATTAATTGATTCTCCGAATACTCACAGAGCACGGATTATGTGCCAGGCCCTATCCTAGGTGATGGGGATAGAATGATGTACGAGGCATTGATATTGACCTTGTCTTCATAGAGCTTACCTTCTCATGGAAATAATAATAATAATAGTGACAACCATGGCCTCTGCTTAAAGAGCACTTACCATGTGCTCCATGCTTCATTCACAGGTCTCATTTCATTTCATCCTCACCAGAGACCTCATCATGGAAGTACTGTTATTTTCCCCTTTTACACATAAGGGACCTGAAACTCATAGAGGAGTCACAGACCTTGTCTCAGATTGCCCAGCTAGGAAACGGCAGGGTTGGGATTCCCACACTGGGGATGGGCTGAGTTACTCAGAGCCTGAAGCCTTAACCACTGTATGATTCTGGTTTAGTATCGAGGCAATGCAGAACTGGTAGAGAGGTTACCTGTTGTAAGAATGACTATGTGTAGATGAGTGTGTGTGTGTGTGTGTTAGAGAGGGAGAGACACTGGTTGGCAGCAGAGGGATATTCCTAACAAAGTCCTTCTCCACACAGCCCAGGAGATGTCCTCTTCTCATGTGACGCTGCACTTGTTGGTGATGTGAGGGGGCCGGTCTTCTGAGGCACCTGAAGGGAGAGCTGCCGCATTCTCTTATTTGAGGCACCGCAGAAATTAATGGCAGCTTAGTAAGGTGAAATGTAAAGACAGAGGGATTCAAAGGATTCCCTTCAAAGCCCTTTCTTTCAAAATATTTCTCTCTGAGCCCAGTGGTCTCTGATGTGAGGAATGTATATGCGATTCGGCCAAGGCCAGCGTCCCCACCCACACTTGATGAGAAAGGGGAAAGGTTAGCCTTCAGAGGCTTCCTCCAGAGGGACCATCCCAGGCCCGGGGAAGGTGGCAAGCTTCCATCATTAGACTGCATGGAAAACCCAAGCACCAGTTCCCAAATGCTGGTACCTAGAGCCAGGAGACTCAGCACAGGTGGGGTCAGCTGCTGGACAGCCTGAGACAGGATGGTAGGCCCTGAGACACTGAGGTAGGCCCAAATCTTCAGGTGGGAATCTGGTTATGCTAGCCCTGGGAATCAATCCTTTCAGTAACCCTGGGAGGAGGAGCTATTATCACATTGTACTGATGAGGAAACTGAAATACAGCGATGTTCAGCTCCTGAAGACACATAGCTAGAGAGTTTTGGAGCCAGGATTGAAATATAGGTAAAGATACTAAGGTCAGAGAGGTTCTACAAGGTCGCACAGCTTGTGGGTGGTGGCATAGCTCCAAAGACCATGTGGTACGAGACCCCCATGGAAGGTTCTGGAGGTTCTGTTGAGCTGCTGATTGAGAAAGAATGGAAGGGACATAGAGCTCATCAAGAAGCCCAAATGGACTGGTGTCCATCTCAGCCCTCAGTGACCTTGCGTGGGAATGAGGCAGAGCTGGGTTGGGGTATGGCTTGGAAGAAGCCACAGTGCATGGACTGGGACATGGGTGTTCCCAGACCACAGTTCATGAGTGACAAAGTCAGGACTAGAATCAAAACTTTTTCCCTTCCCAACTCCAGATTCAGAGCTCTTTTCCATTATTCCAGGCTGGCATGGCCCCAGATGAGGTGACCACTCATCAGGCATATTAGAGAACCCCCAAACATGACATGTGGGCTGGGACAGATGATCATGAAACTTTTTCCCTAAAAGTAACTAATTAATTCACAAAACAAGTATTATTTGTCAGACACCATGCCAAACAGTGGTCAGACATTATTCATTCAATTTTCAAACACATGATTGATGCTGGATACATAGCAGAAAACAAGACAAACGTGACCCCCACCTCACAACCATCCGAAAAGGTGGGGATTATTTTCCTTGTTTTACAGATGAGGAAACTGAGGCTCACAGAGGTTGAGGAACTTACCAGAGTCACAGAGCGAGCAGGTGAGTCTGTCTTTCCCATTTCAGCACTTGGCCTCTGTTTGCAGTCCCTTGAATTTACTGAGTGGTTTGGTTCCATGTTTCCATGATCCAGCCAATCGTCACCTTCTGGCCATCACTCTGGTCAGTGGGCAAACTTTCAAGATCCTCTTTTCCCCCTGCGGGAATCTCTCTCCTTTTCACTCAGGCCGCTGTGGAAAGCATGCTTAGCATCTCACCACTCAACAGCATCTGTGATTTCTTCTGCTAAAATACCCTCCCCTTCCCTTCCCTTTTCCAGCCTCAGAAAGTCTGGAAGACTTTCATCCTTCAAGACCCAGTTCAACTGTCCCCTCCTCTGGGAAGCCTCCCCTGATTCTCGGAGGCAGAGACTGTCCTCAGTGCTCTCCCAACCCCCACCCCCTTTGGAGCATTTTTTTATGAGTGTCTTGGTATACTAATGTACATTTGCCTGTGAGTTCTTTGAGGGCAAGGACCACCCCTGTGGCCCTTATTGCTGTCATATCCATAGTTCCTGGCACACACTACGTGCTGAAAATGTATGTGAAATGAATGCATGAGGACAGCGTGGCCTCTCTCTTCTCTGGTCTACAGCCCAGCCTCAGACCTCGCTGCAGTCCAGCTCCATCCTCACTCTCTTCCAGCTGCTGACTGTGGATTTAGGCCTTAGATGCTTCATTAACTAATAATAATGAGTCACTGTACTAGCCTCAGGAGCATTGTAAATGATACAGTGTCAGGAGAAGGCAGTGGGATGTAGAATTTCAATGAGCCTGAAGTGATTCTTGAAACAGAGAAAATGCCACGTGCAATCTTTTTCTCTGTTATAGCTCCCATACGTCAGCCCTCAACACTAACTTGAGCTTCCATTATTCCATACCAGTTCTAATTCTAGGCTGATGGTAGGGACTGCAAACTAGTGCCACATGCCAGGCATAATAAGCTGAATAACAGTCCCCCAGAGGATGTCCCTGTCCTAATCCCTGGAAGCTGTGAATGTTACCTTATGTGGCAAAAGAGACTTTGCAGATGTGATTAAGCTAAGGATCTTGAGACGGGGAGATTATTCTGCGTTATCTGGGTGGACCCTAAGTGTTCATCATAAACGTCCTTATAAGAGGAAGAGGGAGACTTGGTTACAGAAGAAGAGAAGATGATGTGATGATGGGAGCAGAAACTGGAATGAAGTACTTTAAAGAAGGAGGGGGCCACAACCAAGAAATACAGTAGCCTCCAGAAACTGAAAAGTGCGAGGGAAGAGATGCTCTCTTCAGAGTCTCCAGAAGCAACCAGCCCCGCCAACAGCTTGACTTTAGCCCAATGAAACTGATTTCAATCTTCTGACTTCCAGAACTTTAAGAGAATAAATTTGTGTCTTAAACTACAAAGTGAGTGGTTATTTGTCACATCAGCAATTGGAAGATAATACATCAGGCTATTACTACTTTGTCATCTGTAGAACTTGATAGAATGCTGTACTCTTTTCTAGATGTAGCCTCAGAATTATTCTTAACATGCATCTGACAATCACTAACAATTGATCAGAGTTGGAAAGGGAAGATGGAACTTATTTGCTATCCATGAATGGGTCCAAACATCTTCAATGGATAGGAAAATAGGAACCCAGAGAGGTGAAGTTACTTTCCCAGAGACACACAGCCTATTAGTGGCAGGAGTGTGTTCCTCAGGCCAAGATAATTCTTTGCCCTATGTCAGCCTCTTAAAAGCCCAAGTTGGGAGCAGAAGTACTAATAGTGATACAACATTCTGGCTTGGATTGAGCTCCCCTACAGGAATCATTTCTTTTTCCCCAGGACCAGAGCTGTATAAAGAAATGGTCCTGCTGGGGCCTTTCTCTGGCTCCACTTACCATCCTCTCCTGGAAGGCCAGCTTCTGTGACACAAACTGGGTGAGATCCCTAGAGTCTCATGACAGATTAGCCAAGGAGTGGCTTCTCAGAGCATATTTATTCATCAAAGCTCTAGATGGAGATTCCAGCCACTCTGCTAATGACTTACCTGGGGAATCTTTCTACTTGCTCTAATCTCTCCCTCAGGAAAACTGAGCTTGTGAAATGAGAGTCCTTAGGGAAGCTGAGATAGCCGTTACCGAGTGGGAGAGTTACTGAGACATTATCCTCCCCAGTAGATGGCTAAGGTCACAACCTCACATAAAATGATGGCTTAGCCAAATGTTCCCTAGGGGCTCAGCCCCTGGCTGAGCAGGTCATCTCAAAGACTCAGAGGAGACCTCCTTGATTGGGCCACACCCTTCCTTTCCAGCCTTATTTTTCCACTATTCTTCCCCTAATGCTGATGCCACAGACAAACACCCTGTTCTCTGAGAAGGTAGAAATGGCCTGCCCATTAGTAACAGGGCTGAGGCTAGAGCAAGAACGCCTAAGTCCTACCCATGCTTTTTATTCTGCTTCCCAACATGCAACCAGGCAGGAGACATAATCACATCCAAAACCTCAGATTTAAGTTGTAGTTTGGACTTTTATGATTGCAAGATCTCATCTAAAGAAGTCTCATGGGCCGGCCCGGTGGCGCACTGGAGAGTGCGCCGCTTGGGAGCGCGGCGGCACTCCCGCCGAGGGTTCGGATCCCATGTGGAGACCGGTTCCTGCTCACTGGCTGAGCGCGGTGTGGGCGCAACACCGAGGGTTGCGATCCCATTGCTGGTCCCCGGTATGGGCACGACACCGAGGGTTGCGATCCCGCTACCGGTCAGTAAAAAAGACAAAAAGGAAAAAAAAAAGTCTCATTATTTGACCTTGTATGTACCATGGGCTAAAAGTGGAGAAAAGATTTTGCACGTTGAGTTGGGAAACCTGGGTTTTGTTTCTGTCTCTGTCTTAAGCAGACATGTGATCTTGGGCAGCCCCCTTCACCTCACCGCAGTTTACTTGAGTTCTATGCATCAAAGGACTGGACTATATGATCTACTTTTTCCCAAAAGCCTGTAAAAACTCTATGAACTAGTGAGGAAGAATTCTCCCAGCATTGGTGGTAACTGGCCTGGCCTGGTGAGGAAATCCAGAAGTTTGGCTCAGCAGGAGGAAGGGATTGCTAGCAAGGTTGCAAGGTTGCAGGGTTGCAGACAGGCCTGGGAAGAGAGAGCAGAACTGTAGGTCCTGGCAGAGTGTGAGTCAGCTAATACAGAGGGCAGGCCATGCACTCAGATTGTTTAGTGAGCCCCATTCTGTGCTGCTGAGCTAGGTGTGAGGGATGCAGTGTGGGCCAGATGAAAACAGCGCATGGTCCCAAATAGAGAGTCTAGTGGGAGAAGGCAGACATTTAAACAGGCTGGGGGTCAGGGGAGATGTATGGAGCCACAGGAACAGTAAAAGGGACCTGCCATGGGGTAGGAAGGATGAGAGAAGATTACCTGGAAGATGTTACCCTTAGCCTGAGGTATCTAGTCACTTGCAAGTGAAGAAGATACAAAGGGTGTTCTAGGCAAAGATTCAGTGTAGGCAGAAAAATGCCCAAGTCTTGGAGGTCAGAGACTAAGCTAGAGTGATGAACAGAGTGAGGGCTGGATCTGGAACATAGACAGCTGCTGTGTAGCCAGAGGGAAAAATGGAGTAGGGAAAATGGGCATCCATCTGTCTGGCTGGCCCTTTAAGGCTTTCCTGTTTGGATACAAGTAGAGGCTGGACCCTGCAGCCTGAGCAGAGGGCCTGGGTCTGAGACCCTCAAGAGACAAGACTGAGGCTTTAGGAGCTGAAGAGCTGAAGGGTGAGTGTGGGAGACAAAGCTAATGCAGAGGAAAGAGAGAAGCAAGCGGGTGTGGGGGCAGGGAAGGTAATGTACTCACTGAAAACTTTCTATGAAGCTCGGGGCTTAGCCTCATCTTTTTTTTCATCTGTAAAGTGGAATGAGCTTACAAGACTATAGTGAAGATTAAATAAGATTTTATATATTCAGCGCTTAGCATGGAGCCTGACACACAGTGAGCGGTTAATAAATCACAGCTATCTTTATTACTATTACATGTTCATTAATTCAACAAACATTTATTGAGCGCCTACCATGTGCCAAGCACTGTTTTTGGTGCTGGGATATATCAGTAAACAAAACAGACAAAAATCCTGTTCTTGTGGAATTTACATTCTAGTGCTCACTTGTTTTAGACTCACAACCCTGTGAGGAGGGTCTTATGACCCTATTTTGTAGATGAGGACTGGACATTGAGCGGCTAAGCAATTTATCCAAGGTTGTGAGGCTAGCAAGCAGCAGAGGCAGGATTTGAACCCATTTATGTGACGGCATCCCCAAGGCTCCCTCCACTATCCCAACCTACCTCTATCTAAAGGCAATGCAGAATTAACTACTTGTATTGCTTATGTGGTATCAATATATATTTTTAGCATGGATTTTCTGTAAGTGTCCTAATTTTAAACCCTGTGTTTTTGTACCAATTGAATGTTTTTAAAAAATTTTTAAAAATCAAAAATAAATAAACCCATTGTCTCATCTTTCCTGTAAGTCACAGGTATCCAACAGACCACGTCTGGGTTTGGGGCTGGGAAGAGGTAATTGCTTTGCTCATTGAGCCTATGAGAACTTCAGGGAAAGAAGAGGTCGATGTGAGCTGGAGTAGTGGGGAAGGTTTCCTGGAGACCTTTTTGCTAGACCATCAGCAGCAGGGAGGGAAAAGGGCAGGTGAGTGATAGGGAATGGGTTAAACAAGAATGCAGACTGAGGGAATGCACAGTGTGTGTTCCGTGTGTAGGAATGATACATGTGCATACATATATTGATTGTTTCAATGAATATTTATTGAACACTTAATTTGTCAGGTACTGTACTAGGCACTGGGATCACAGCAAAGGTGTACTGGGTTCTTGCCCTTATGGAGCTTACTGTGTGTGTGTGCGTATGTGGGTGTGAGGGATGGAGGGTAAGGTGAAGGATGGGGATGGGAGACATCAGGAGACAGAGGAGGGCATTTATCCCAAGAGAGACCCCTTTCCCTGCATTTTGCTCCCCTAGCTTTGCCTCTTGATTCTGTTCCCCCCACTCCTGCTTCTGCCAACTGGAGGAGAAGACACAGACTCCTGGAAGCTGCTGATGGGTTCAGGAAGTGCCAGATGCCAGAGCACTGAGAGTACAGCTTGGTGCATCCTCTTGGCTGATGTTCCCTTTCGGTGTGGGTCTTTTATCTACTAGCTCAGGGCAGACAATTGATGCTAATCCAATCTTCTGGGACCAAATGAAACAGCCTGCATTTAAAGGGCTCAAGCTCTCTCTCGTGATTACCAAGTGACCTACATAATCACTTCACCCCAGCCTGCCTGCGAGGGCACTGCTGTTGACAAAGCACAACCAAGCATTCTCCCTGCTGGGAACTGGATATGATTTCTTTTGAGCTTGCCAAGCAGAGAGGAGACTGGGGCAGCGGGAGCCTGGCCAAGGATTCCAGAGGCCCTGTTCTTACCCCAGATCTGCAGTTAACTCTCTGTGACTCTGGGAGTGTCTGTTCCCACCACCATCCTCCAGGCCTCAGTTTCCCTATTTGTAACTCAAGGGGGTTGAATCAGAACATCTCAGAAGTCCTTCCCTGCCCCAAGATTCTGGTTCATTTGATTATGCCAGCTTACACTTACTACCCCACCCTGAAAAAGTCTTCAGGGACTGCTCTGGAACCCATATGATGGGTATGAAATCTTAGCATGATAGTTAATAGCATAGGGATGTGTGTGTGTGTGTGTGTGTGTGTGTATTTGAACATTCCTGAGACATATCAAATGAAAAAAAATTAAGTTGCAGAATGGCTTTTGCTATGGTTTGAATGTTTGCCTCTCTAAAGCTCATGTTGAAGCTTAATCCCCAATATGGTATTTGAAAGATGGAGCCTTTAAGAAGTAATTGGATCGTGAGGGCTCTGCCCTCCTGAATGGATTAATGGGTCAGTGGATTAATGGGTTATCATGGAAATAGACTGGTGGCTTCATAAGGAGAGGAAGAGAGTGTGTGGACATGTTCTTGTACCCTTACCTTATGATGCCCAGCACCACCTTGGCACTCTACACAGAGTCCCCACCAAGAAGAAGGCCCTCACCAGTTGACCTTGAACTTCCCAGCTTCCAAAACTGTAATAAATAAATTTCTTTTCTTTATAAATTACTCAGTTTCAGGTATTCTGTTATAAGGGACAGAAAATTGACTAATGCAATTTCTATGGTGTGTTACTACACACATATATCACATACTTACTTGTGCATACATGTGCATGCATGGAATATTCATATATCTCTGGAAGGATACATAACAGCCTTGTAACCTTGGAGGAAGGGATCTGGGTATCAAGGAAGGAGATTAAAATTTTACTGTTCCTTTTTATACTCCTTGATTTTTTTTAACCATGTGTATTGTTGCTTTCAAGTTAATAAATCTTAAAAACAGAGCATGGATTTTGCCATCAATTCATTTACTCACTTAAATATTTATGGAGCATCAATTACATAGCAGATACTGTTATGGGAAGTGGTGAATAAGACAGTCTCTACCTTAGGAAGCCTACATTCTAGATGATAACAACCAAATGAATAAATGTGCAATATGATGTCAGTTAGGAATAAGGGGTATGCAATACACAGCACAGACTTGAGTGAGAAGCCTGCTTTGCCACTTACAAATTATTTGACCTTGAGTAGTTTCCTTAACTTTTTGATACTCAGTTTCCTTTATAAAATGGGAGTAATGATAAGATCTACTTCATGAGGGTGATCGTGTGAATTAAATAAAATGAATAACAGTACTTGGGACATAACAGGTGCTTAATAAGTGTTGGCTATTGTTGTGGTTAACATTATAGGGGGATCAGTCTGGAGGGGACTAGACATGGCCCTGAGCTGTGTAGGGACTGAAGGAGAGGGGGATGGGCAGATACCTAGGAGCCAGAGCAGGTCGGGGAACCAGGAAGAGGCGAACAAATTGGGCTGGTTGGGAGTGGGGGCTGGTGATATGGAAGGAAAGGAGGGGGCTGAGGGACCCAGCCCGGAAGAGAGAAATGGGCTTGGAGCCTTAACCAGCAGGGAGCCCCATGTAGCCTCCCCAGGATGCCAGGTCCAGCAGGGAAGTGTGGGGAAGAGCTTGGTGAGGTGGGAAGCCCATTCATCATATCCTCAGTGCCCAGGGATAGAGCGATTTAGGTATCTTGGCAGGTCTGGGTGTCTGATTAGGATGGCAGATGTTAAAGAAAAAAATTATTCTGACACTTCTTAAAGACAAAAAAGCAAACTTTATTCAAGTGGGGCTACTACAATGGTGTTTTGCAGTAGGGGAGAGAGATCAGGCTCAACTCCAAATACAACAAAGAAAAATGGGAATTTATAGCCAAGCAGGGTGGGGTCAATGGATGGAAAACTACTAACAGGAAACATTAGGGGTAAGGGGGGATTCTGTCTAAACCAACCTAATAGGATTCTTGCTGAAGGCAGGCCAGGGTGACTGGACATTGCCTGGGGATGGTGGAGGATGAGGAAGTCAGTCAGCTATTATCACATACTGGAGGTGGGGGATACTGGTCAAACTGACTTAGCAGGATTCTTGCTAAAATTGGACAATACAGACAACCACAGAAGCCCAAAAGTCAGGGCCCAGTTGAGAAGAGAGTTTGGGGGAGCCTGAGAGTGGTCAAGGAGAGAATCTTTGCCTCAGGTAATTCCACGTTATGCTTGTGTGCTGCTGGGAGGGTCCATTCAAATCTTCCACCTCAACCTCTGTGGCGATGCCATACGCCTTACTATTGGAGTCACTCCCCATGTGCAGGGTGGGTGACAATGTCTGGGTGACACTGTGTCAGAAGGTCTTTGCCAAGAATCTGGATGCAACCTAGGAACAGAAAGGGAGGTTTTTCCTCAGGGGTTCCCAAGCCTGGCTGGGCTTCAGACTCTCCCAAGAAGCCGGTTACAGTGAAGATTCCTGGGCCTCAGTCTGTCACAGGGTGGAGTCTCACAAATGTCTCCCTGGAGGCTACACCGCCATGCCCAAATAAATGGCATGTGCTTTTCAGGCAAGCATGAATGAGAGCTTCTCTTTCTTACCCCAGATGGACTTTGCTAAGGCCAGAGTCAAAAGTATGGGATCCATCTGTGATAGAAACAACATAATCACTTATGCGATGACTTAAAGCTTGTTGGGCAAGTGTGCATTTATGTATGTGTGCCTGTGTGTTCATGTGCATGCAGTGCGTGTGTGTGTGTGTGTGTGCGCGTGCGTGTGTGTGTGTGTGTGTGTGTGTGTGTGTGTGTGATATATAGAGGAATAAGGGCATGAGAAGGGAGCTCAGGCCTGGTGGAGAGAGAAAGCCACAGAAATAAAGTGTTTGCTTCTCAAGAGAAAATGAAATTCAAAGAGAAAATCATTGCCCTGAGGGACTCAGAGAATCTCACCTGCATTCAGCAAATCTCAGTGAATCTCATTCAGTGAAGCTTTTCATGCAAATCCATGCAGACAAGTTCTGGGCCCTTTGTGGAGTCCTGGGAGGGCCTACTCCATTTCAGGAGCCATGGGAGAGGTGAAACTAGCAGGAGGCCCCTCCTGAAAGCTGAAGATAAGAGGCCAGCCATGGCCCTACGGGGCTCATTTGATGATTCTGGTTCTGGTGATAGCTTCTTAGCTGCAAAACATATTTATCTATGGCTTTTTGATACAAACCCAAAAGGTCAATTTTTTTCAAATTATTTTTAAGCTGCAAAATCCCTTTTTGTGCAAAGGAAGCTTTCAATGGAACCCTGATATAGAAAAGATAAAAAAGCAAGCTCCTTTGGCCTGAGGATGGAAATGGGGACAGGGCCACTGTGCCCCACCTGCTCAGGTGATGCCCAACCAACTTCACTCAGGCAACAGAGGTCTCAGCACATATAAAAACCTTAAGCTCCTTCACCTTTTCCACTTTACAGGTGGAGAACCTACCCAGCCTCCTGCTGCACTCTCTACATTCCTTTGTACTCAGGTGGGGCCAGGTAGCCACCACCTGGGGCCCAGGGCTGTGTTAGACTGGAGGACCAGTTCTTCCTGGAAGAAGGAAATTAAAGAGGCCATGGTCAGCAGCTTGGGAGATGACATGCTGATTTCTGTTTCTGTGACTTTGTCCCACTGCCAAGGGCATAGCCTCTGAAGTCAGAGATTTGGCTACTGGCTTTTCACTTACAGTGTGTGATCTTGGAAAAGTCATTTAATCTCTGAGTCTCCACTTCCTCTTCCATAAAATGGACATAGTTCCCACATTGTAGGTTTGTGTGAGGAGTAAAGGAGTTACTAAATGTCAGGGGTAGCAAAGGCATATGCCTACACGGCCCAGAAAAGTAACAGAGATGAGTGATCACTACCTGGTGGCAAGCAGGGGGGCATGTCACCACTCAGCTCCAGCCAACTGTTCCTGGGTGGGAAGGCAGGCCCAGTGAGTGCCATTTTCCAAGAAAAAGTAGAAATTTAGATTTTTATATAAAAACTCCCAAGGTCTAGACCTTGGCAACTAATTTATAGTTTTTAAGCACAGTGTGGGCCAAACAAAGCATGTCCAGCGGGCCAGAAGCTTGTAAGCATAGACACCATGTGATAATCATGGAACCTAGGAATTGCTCACTAAGCTCCACGCCTCCTCCACCCTCTCTCCCCTTTCCTTTCTGTCCTGTCCATCCCATTGCCTGGTGAGCTCTGAGTTTTCCTTCTGAGAGGATGAAGAGATCTGAGCCTGGTTTCCAGGCTACAGTTGTCCCGCCCACCTCCCCATGCTCTGTTTTTTTTTCCTGCCTATGGATGTTGCAGCAACTTTCCACAGGTGGGTTAAAGGCAGCTCAGCAGCCTCAGAGAGTGCGTGTGTGTGTGTGTGTGCACGCATGTGTGTCAAAGGTGGAGGGCATAAGGGGGAGCTTCAAAATCATCATCTCTGCTTCCTGCCTCTTAAATTCAAAGCCAAACTCTCAAGGAGTGAAGGATCTTTGCTCTGGGCACCTGAGCCGTGGTATAGCAGGATTAATCATTCTCTCCAAGAGGAACTCTCTGCGACTCAAGTGGTGTCCTTGGAAGCTACACCTCTGAAGTTGGTCCAGCTGCCTTTCACTTCTCCATGCTGGTGTGTGTGTGCTTGTGTGCGCACGTGGTGGGGTGGTGGCAGGGTTAGGGCCACAGGGGATTGTTCTGTATTTCCTTCCTTCCCTCCCTTCCTCCTTCTCCTCTTCCCCCCCCCACCCTTTTTTTTTTTTTTTTTCAAAAGTCACTAGGCTTTTGTAAAAATGATATATACTCACTGAAAACATTTAATTCAGAAAAGTTCAAAAAACAAGGTGAAAAAAGCAAAAATAAAAACAAATTAAAAAACTGCTTTCCAGAAAAATCACTGACAACTCATTATCTTCCCAGATGTCTCTTTATATGTAGATAAACTGATACAGAAATGAGTATTTAATTTTACATAGTTGGGCTCATAAAATATTTGTGCAGTTGTGCAATATGCTTTTTTCACTCCGACCACATGTCGGGGTGTGTGTACTCGGATCTGCACCAAGGCTGTAGCTGCCGAATGTTTCATGGATGTGCCATGAATTATTGATCAGGCCCCCTGTTATGAAGATGTATACAGTCCCCCACCAAGGTCCCCAGAGCTTCTCATCATCCCACACGTGGACCCGGAGACAGCCTCCTAACCAGCCTTCCTGCATCCAGCCCTCACACCCCACACTCCTATAATCCATTCTCCACATGGCAACCAGAGCTGGCTTTTAACCATGCCTATCAGATCATGCCACTCCTCTGCTTAAAACCCTTAAATTGCTTCATATCACTCTTTTTTTTTTTTCCTTTTTTCGTCTTTTTTCGTGACCGGCAACGGATTGCAACCCTCAGTGTCGCACCCGCACCTTGCTCAGCCAGTGAGCGGGAACCGGTCTGTATGTGGGATCCGAACCCTCGGCAGGAGCACCGCCACGCTCACAAGCAGCGCACTGTAGCAGTGCGCCACCGGGCCGGCCCCATATCACTCTTAAAATAAAATCCAAACCCCTTATCAGTGGCTAACAAGGCTAACATTTTCATGATCTGGCCCTGCCTACCTGGCTTCCTCTGACCTCCTCTCCTGCCAGTCCAAGATCATTCATTCCTGCCTGAGAACCTCTGTGCTCACAGTTCCCTCTGCCAGCAACCTTTCCCTCCTAGATCTTTGCTAACTGACTTTTTCACCGAGAGCTCCTTCCTGACTCCCATCAATGCTGATCCCCTCCCCTTTGCCAATCATTGTCCCATTAGTCTATTTTAAGATTTTCCTTACAACACTTATGACTACATGAAATTATCTTATTGATTTTTTTCCCTGTTTGTTGTTTGCCCCTTTTCCCCCACCCAAGGGAAGGGACCTTGTTCACAGCAGTTGGGACACTGCTGGGTACTCAGAGGTACCGAGTAACTATTTGTTGAATGAATGAATCAACACTCTGGCCTCTGCAAAACCCAACTCTTAAAATCCCTATTCTCCCTTTTCCCTGGATCTTCTTGCATCTCTTCCTTAAAATAACTTGGCTTTCCCAAGCGAGCTTGAATATCTCTCTCCTCTCAAAAGAACCTAATCCAGAACCTAGCTGCAGCACCATCAGCTTTATCTCCCACACTTCTCATCAGGGACCTCAATCTTCAGCCAAATGGAGCTCTTAATCTCCTCCATACATCCCTCAGTCTGCCAGGAATGCTCCTCCTCCTCCTATTCTCTCTCTTCTTCCTGCCATCTGGCCTCTGCTACTTAGATTTCATCCATCCTCAGTCTAGCTGAAATGTTACCACCCCTGGGATCACTGTACTGTCTGGCTACAGGAACGATCTCTTCTCTCTTCTGTACTCATGCAACACTTCAACTCTTCCACCCTTGGGACATTAGCATTTTATGCCTTTCAATATCGTCATTTGCGTCTCTAGCTTAATCTTTCTGACTGGATGAGTTCCTTGCCAGCAGAGACTATGGCTTATCTACCTCTTTATAACAGTTAACATGGAGAATGTAATTTGCATACACTAGCTCTTTAATCCTCATCAGGACAATATGATTTGGGAACTGGAATTAACTTCATTTTACAGATGAGAATTTATGAAACTTGTCAAAGGCTACATAGCGAGTATGTGGTGAAGCTAAAATTTGAATCCACAGCCTTGTTAAGTAAAATTTTTAGGAGGCCATGGATTTGGACTAGGCTCTTGTACTGAGCCCAACAAACTAAACCCATATGGATTCACTCATGCTAAACAAAACTATAGATGCTCCTCGACTTAAAATGGGACTGTGTCCCAATAAACCCATCATAAGTTAAAAATATCTAAGTCAAAAATGCATTTAATTCACTTAAACTACTGAACATCATAGCTTAGTCTAGCATACCTTAAATGTGCCCAGAATACTTACATTAGCCTACAGTTGGGCAAATCATCTAACACAAAGGCTATTTTGTAATAAAATCTTGAATATCTCAGATAATTTGTTGAATATCATACTGAAAGTGAATGACTGAAATATAGTTTCTACTGAATGTGTATTGCTTTGGTGCCATCATAAAGCTGAGAAATAGTAAGTTGAAC
This sequence comes from Galeopterus variegatus, assembly GCF_000696425.1. NCBI lineage: Eukaryota > Metazoa > Chordata > Mammalia > Dermoptera > Cynocephalidae > Galeopterus > Galeopterus variegatus. Next base: position 193,403 of record NW_007727520.1, read on the forward strand.
CATTGTAAGTTGGGGACCATCTATAATTAATTTGAGAGTATACTGATATAACAAATAGCTGAGTTTCAGTTAGTTATAGTCGCTGAACTTCAGTTAATGGAAAGGCAGCTAGCTGATTCAAATAAGACAAAACCCCAAGCTGTAACTAATTAGGTTGTTTTTTTTTTGCTCCACTTCTGTTTTCTGTCCATAAATGCTGCTGACTATGTAGCAGGCAAAAATTCTTAGAATCTGTTTCGGTTCTAAGGGCTGCCTGATTTGCAAATTGTTGTTGTGGCTTTTCTCAAATAAACTCTGATAAATTAAAATTTTCTTAAGGTTTTGAGTAATCAAGCAAAAGTATCTGCATGGGCCCACCCATTGTGTTCATTGATCTCTCATGGCAACTGAGGATCACGGGTGAGTTCTCTCTCAGATTCTAAGCTCCATTAATTTGTGCTCTGAGCTCTCTGAGTTTGTTTGAGCAATTTAATACATCCTGGGTTCTGAAGTCATGAATAGAACAGGCTCAGACAGGAACTGAACTCGATTCAGTAGGCAGGGTTACAAGGAGGCAGGGAATTATGGGTTCATTTGGATCTAAGGAATTAAAAATTCCTCCATCTGGAATACCAGCCAATTTCATGTATTAGAACTATGGACCTAGGGCCGGCCCGGTGGTGCACTGCTACAGTGCGCTGCTTGGGAGCGTGGCGGCGCTCCCGCCGAGGGTTCGGATCCCACATACAGACCGGTTCCCGCTCACTGGCTGAGTGAGGTGCGGGCACAGCACCGAGGGTTGCGATCCCGTTGCCGGTCCCGGTCCGGTACGGGCGTGACACTGAGGGTTGCGATCAATTGCCGGACACGAAAAAAGACAAAAAGGAAAAAAAAAAAAAAAAGAACTATGGACCCAGAACATGTGCTTTTCTAGAGAAATGGGTGCACCTTACCAAAAATAATTTACATCTACACTGGCCACAGCGGGGACATTTTTAATTTGGATAAAATTGTTTACTTGCAGGGCACGTTAGAAAAACAAAGATTCAAAGTCCCACAAGAACAATAGGATGCATTTTAAAATTGATATGTAGCAGCATCTAAAAGACTAAATGAATCAAAAGTTGCCTCTTTAAGAGATTCTTTACAAAAGGCAAATGAAAAGCTTAAGTAACAAACTGAGAACATGGCAAAAAAAGGACTGGTCCCGGACTGAATTAACCCTGACTGTTCCTTCTCTCTATCCATCTTTACCTCAATATTCTGAGTCCACTAACATTTTTTTCCTTAATTACCTTTTCATCTTGTGATAGTAAAAAGGGGGAAGTTAGACAAATGCCTTACACAGTTAGGCCCTCTGAACAACCAGGCTTACCTGCCACAAACACTTTTACTCCATAGTCTAAAGCTGAATTTAAAGCCATGGTAAGATAATTCCCTAATCCAAGAGAAAATCCTCAAAAGTGTACTGAGGAATTTAGGATTCTCATAGGAGCTTACAATCCAGGATTCCTTGATCTTTGCCAATTTATTAACCTAATATTGGGATTTGGTGAGGCTCGAAATTGGGTGGCAACAACAGAATGGAAAAAACCCAAGGAAGATATTAAAGACCCCTCCAAAACTTTCTCAATAGAAGGGCCAAAAGGAGCTATAAGAATTGCTGAAAGCCTTTTAAACTCAACCCCTAGGGTTTTCCACAAAAATTGATTGATCCATCATACAATCTTGCGAACAGCGAAAACAAATGAACCAATTCCAGATTACAGAGCTTGTTTAGAAACACTATTTGTGGAACATTCTGGATTTGAAATTACAGCAAGGGGTATTTCCTGTAAGAATTGAAATGGCATTAACTGCTTTATTTATAAATGGACTTTGTCCCAAACTTAGCAGTCTGATTAAGAAATAAAAACTGGGATGAGAAGTTACAGACATGGGTGAATTGTTGGTTTACACTAAACATTTTGAGATGACTTTAGAGCAAGGAAAAAAACCAAACACTAACAAGCTTATGTCTCTCCAGGTATGACAATTAAAGATGCCCAGACCAAAGGCACCTTTTTGTTCTTATTTTAACCTATGGCTAGAACAAAGGACCTAGAATAAGAAATCCTTTATCCTAAGATGTCTGCCTTTATTGCATACAACCAGGACACTGGAAGAGAGATTGTCTATTTTTATGCCAGTTTACCAAGAAGCCTCCTCCTTTTAGACTGGACTATTTCTCCACTCAGAAGGGTGGCCCCATGGCAATTCTAAAATGCCAGCTGGAAGAGAAGGAAAAGCTGCTGGCCATGGAATAGGAAGATAGAGCTGTCACCAAAAGCAGCCTGAGGGAACTCATTAAGGAGATGGCAATGGAAAGCTCCAAAGCAGCATCTAGGAAGGCCAAAGTGAAAAAGCAGCCCATGGCCTGGGAGCAGTTCACCAAAAGCAGCCTGAGGGAACTCATTAAGGAGATGGCAATGGAAAGCTCCAAAGCAGCACCTAGGAAGGCCAAAGTGAAAAAGCAGCCCATGGCCTGGGAGCAGTAGATTGTGGCCATGTAGGTGTACATGCAGGACAGCTACCAGGAGCACACAAAGGAGGTACAGCAGCTGCAGGAAAAGATCTGGACTCTTCAGGAGCAGCTGGAGAATGGCTCCAACACTTGGCTGGCCTGTCTGCAGCAGGGAAACTCTATTTTGAGGGATACCTTGAACCAGGCCACAAACCAGTTGGAGAGCAAGCAGGACAGGGAGTTGACCAAGCTCCAGCAGGATCTCAGCAAAGTCAGAAAGGAGCTGGTGGAGAAGTTGGAGGATGCATAGCAGGAGGAGCAGGCGTGGATGGCCAAAGTGGGTGTCACAAAGGAACTCGAGAAGTCATGGATCACAGCGAAACCTCAAAGAGGTTGTAGAGAAGCTAAAAAAAAAAGACCTTGAAAATTCAGATCAGGTGAGGCAACACACCTCAAATCTAGAGGTGGAACTGGAGAAGCTCATGGAAGCAGCCAGTGCTGAGTGCCAGAACTATGCCAAGAAGGTGGTGGGTTGAGGCAACTTTTATCAGAATTTCAGTCCTAGCTGGGTGCAGCCAAGAGTAAAGCTCATACCTGTAAAACTGAACCTGATTATCAAGGACATGCTTTGGCAGATTTTCATGCTTGGTCAGCCAGTACTGAAATTGTTAAGATGTACAATTTGAATAAACTCATAATATTGATCCAAGTTAACTCCTTTATAATGATCTACTTAATAACAGTGCAATGCACCTGATAGCCAAACAGCTTCCTGGTCCTACCTGAGTCCTTGAAGCTTCCACTATTAAAAGTTTTGCACTCAACAACTCATCATGAAATAGGCAAGATAATCCAAGTTATGAAAAAATATTGGTGGGATGACAGCTCTAAAATTGCTAAAATGGTTTATAACAAATATTTGGTTTGTCAAACCCATAATCCTGGTGTCAAGCTAGGGCTAGGGGTTCACAGATCACTCAAGCCCATTGTACAGACTGGGTCACAAACCCTTCACCCGCAGGACCATGAGCTAGGCAATAGGAAAAGATCCTGGGAGCTGTGTGTGAAAAATTAATAGGCTTTATTCAGAGCTAGGAGCAGCTGCCCTAGTGGCCTCCCAGAGTGTCCCGAGAAGCACTGTGAATCAGAGCCATTAGTCCTTTATACTTAGCTCCATAACCCAGGACACCTGGGTGCCCATACGCAATTACATTGGATAGTAACTAAGGAACACCTGGGCACACATGGATATTTGCAGCAAATGCTTGGCAAGATTCTGAACACCTGAGGGGCCCTGACCATTTTCCTATATTTTCCCTACACCTAGGAAGACAACGAAAACTTCAAGTGGTGTATTTCCACCATCTGATGAACCAATTGAACATTTACGAATGGACTTCATTCAGTTGCCACCCTCAACGGGGTATCAGTATATTCTTGTGATAGTTTGCATGTTTTCTGGTTGGACAGAAGCTTTCCCATGTAAGAAAGCTGATGTTATGACAGTGGCTAAGAAGTTTTTAGAAAATATGTTTCCATTATGTCTCATCCTTGGAGAGATCTCCAGTGACAGGGGGACTCATTTTGAAGGGAAAATTATGAAGCAGCTAAACAAGGTGTTATGAACATAATAGCATTACCATTGTCTCTGTCATTCTCAGTCTTCTGGAAAGGTTGAAAGGACAAATGACATTTAAAAACTGAAATTGGCAAAGTTAACTGAATCACTAGATTGCCATGGCCAAAGGTACTACCATTGGCTTTCATGGCAATTAGATCCACTCCCACTGGGAAACCTAAACTGACCACTTACAAAGTAATTACTGGAAGGCCTATGCCCTTAATAATAGAACTTCACCTATCTCCTGCTCCTGTTGTCCTAAATTCTGATATGACTAAATGCTATCGAGCTTTAATACATTATGCCAAGGTATATTTTCACCAATAAAAGCAGCTTTCTGTGTGTAGAGCTAGGCTAATGTTGGAATCCTGCCAACGGGGCTAATTGTTGTGCTCTTTTACCTGCCGTAATCCTGCCGACTGGGCCCATTGCTGAGCTAGGGCCGGGTCTGGAGCTCACAGACCCCTCAAGCCCATTGTCCAGACTGGGTCACAGACCCTTCACATGCCAGGCTGGGTCCCCAGACCCCGCACACGCCAGACTGGGTCTCCAGACCCCTCAAATGCCAGGCTGGGTCACCAGATCCCTTACATGCAGGTCTGTGAGCTAGGTAACCAGTAGACAGATCCTTGGAAGCCATAAGTTGGAAAGCATGGCTGCTTGTGCAGCGGTGGCCACCCAAGGCACTAAACTCCAGCCAAGGTGGCGGTGCCATGAAGGTGCACTATCTCCGCCCACACACCACCTATTCACAGCAAATGTTTGGCAAGATTCTGAACATCTGAGGGGCCCTGAGAATTTTTCTATATTTTCCCAACACTGTAATCCATTGACTGCCAACAATCAAATTTTTCAGAAGCTAGACTCTAGGGACTGGGTCTTCTGGAAATGACATCAGAGAAAGTCTTCCCTTGAATCTATATTTTCCCAACACTGTAATCCATTGACTGCCAACAATCAAATTTTTCAGAAGCTAGACCCTAGGGACTGGGTCTTCTGGAAATGACATCAGAGAAAGTCTTCCCTTGAACGCCACTGGAAAGGACCCATACCAAGTTCTTCTCTCTACCTGAGGTTCACTATCCAAGGCAATGATGCTTCAGGGTCTTGAACCTTGGGTCCATATCTCACAACTCAAAAGGTCCCTCTAGATTCCTGGAACTGTAAACCTATTGGAGACCTTAAGATAAAGCTGACCAGAAGCAAATAGCGTCTTAGACTTGAACAGTTTTTCTCAACATGACAGAACAGGACTCTTCATCACAATGAGACTCTTCCCCCTCTTGTTTTTACCTTGTTTATGCCTACTTTTTTCACTTGGCAGGATAATGCTGTAGTTAGAACTTCACGATCATTACAAAATGTTGGATCTGTTATGCCAAACCTAGATCTTTACATGATCTAAGGGATCCTTTATTCTACCTAGTGATTAACTTTAGCAACATTCGTAATGCAACCGTTTATTTAAATTGTATTAGTGGTACCTTTTATAAAGTTAGATTTCTGGACCCACTTGTTCTCACTCCCTGCTTTGATTGGGCCCAGTCATGGGATGCTAGATTGCTTATTGGCTGAGCAGGGAGGTGTCTGTGCAATTGCTAATACTTTTTGTTGTATATGGATAAATACATTGGGTATTGTGGACACTCAGTTATACAAAAAATGAATGAACAGGCTATTTGATTAAAACAAGTGGACTCCTTAGCTAGTTTATTCTTTGATTTATTTAATTGTAGTTGGTTTGGTTCATGGAGACCCTGGCTCAGGGTCCAACTCTTAGTTTGGACTAATAATTCAAACTCTTAATAATATCTCCCTGATAGTCATAGTAGTGGTCTCCCCAGTGTGCTGTATTTTCTCAAAAGTTTTAAATGTTTGAGTACAGCCATCTGTCAAACATCAAATGGTCTCCTTTTGGTTGGAATAACAAAAACTGGAAGAAATGTGACTATGAGGACACCGTAACCTGTGAACGACATGTTGAGACTGGTAATCTAAAATGATGACAACTGAGAGTACTGCTGATGCCCTCAGTTTGGGTCATAAAGCAGGGAATTGTTAAAAAAAAAAAAAAATTGGTAGGAGGCCATTGATATGGACCAGGCTCCTGTACTGTGCCCAACAGGCCAAACCAATATGAAGTCATTTGTGCTAAATAAAACTAATTAGCTTGGGAGTGTACTCATGTAACAAATAGCTCTTTCAGTTAGTTACAACAGCTGAGCTTTAGTCAATACTAGGCTGCCACCTGATTCAAATAAGAAAAAAAAGCCAAGATGTAACTAATTGAGTTGTTCTTTTTGTTCTACTTCTGTTTTCTGTCCATAAATGCTGCCTGACCATGTAGTAGTCAGGAATTCCTGAGGACTGTCCAATTTGCAAATTGTTGTTATTGGGTTTTGTTTGTTTGTTTGCTCAAATAAACTCTGATAAATTTAAACTTGGTTTTTCCTTTTTTAACAGCCTAAACTCTTTTTTTTTTTTTTTCCTTTTTGTCTCTTTTTTTGTGACCGGCAACGGGATCGCAACCCTCGGTGTTACCCCCGCACCTCGCTCAGCCAGTGAGCGGGAACCGGTCTGTATGTGGGATCCGAACCCTCGGCGGGAGCGCCGCTGTGCTTCCCAAGCGGCGCACTGTAGCAGTGCGCCACCGGGCCAGCCCAGCCTAAACTCTTAACCATGAGGCTAAAGCAGTTCATCTTGGCACTTGTGGCAAAAACCCCTTTCTGTTGTTTTCCACCTCTTCGTGCAGTAGCTGCAGGACCTCAGCTCCCAAATCCCCAAGCCTTTGACATGAAGGGACTGTGGGGATACTGTTAGGTTAAGAAAAACAAATCAAAGGAATGAAAGCTTAATCCCAATCTCAGTGTATGCCTGCAGGGCTCTGTGTTCTTACTGATGATTCAAGAGTCAGGGTTGGGGAGCCCACAGAAAGGGGCTGATTTCTATTACATTGTTGCACCGAAACTATTGCCCTAAATTATGCCCAGACCTCCTTCTTTCCCTCCTTATGCAGCTGGGAACACACCAGGCAACTTCTGGATTGTTTATTTTGTGACCCCTTCAGCTCTCCTTGCTGTTTCTTTTCTCTTCATCAACCTTCTCTCCCTCTTTCCCAAAGTTCACTTCAGCTTGAGCTGTCGGTCTTTGGAGCAGCGGCTGACGGAGGGTAGCCTGCTGTGGCCTAAGCGCTCAAAGTGTCTGTCAAACTCTTGAGTTTATAAGTATTTTGAAGTCCAGTAATGGAGGTCAGTAACTCACATATGGTGTCTGATGAGCTGTGATGCCATATTCTTGATGGCAGGGGAGCACGTTCCAAATTCTTACCACAGGAAAACAATTATATATCACTCATGCAGCAAACTGTGAGTGTTTGGAATCATTTCGGTGCTACAGAGTGGTATTTACAAGCCTTTGTGTACCTGTCATTCAGTCTCAACAATGAGGAACGCATGGCCAATCTGGTTTCATTGTTCTCACTCACTTCCCCTCTGCCCTGTTACTTTGAAGGCAGTCTCAGAAATCATGCATTGTTATAAATGAGCCAAAGATGGTGTCTGTGTTTTGGCCCCTAGGTTGTTCATTTTTTCACTGTAGGCTGAGAACTGTCAAATTTTTAATGTTTGCAAAATAGCCCTAATAAGCAGATTTTAAGATTTCACTTAGAGCCTGCCTGCATTGCACATCCCAGAAAACCTCACCAGTATCTGCTGATCATTGATAGGATGCAGCCTTGTGGTTATAAACCCCCCAAGCTGCTACGGCCCTTTGAGAGTTCTCGGACCCACAGACTAGATTCCCCATCATTGAGAAACCTAAGCCACTTCTCTGACCCCCTCTCCCCTGGGTGTTCCCTTGCCCTCTTCCTCTCGTCCCCTCACCGCCCTAAGCCTCTGGATGGTCTCGTGCTATGAGGGACTTCCCTCTCATGTAACCCTGTCCAAGCGCCTCCCAGTAAAGCTTGTTGAGTGTGAACGCCTCTTGTAGTCATGTTTTTCCTTGATCAGCCCCCAAATCCCTGGAACTCTCTACAATTGTTTCATCTGTAAAAATTTCAGTATGTATTTCAAAAGATAAGAAATCTTTTAAAAACTAAAATATATTACCATACCTAAAAAATAATACTATTTCCTTAATATTATTACATTTCCAGTCAATGTTCATTATTTCCAATTGTCTCATAAATCTTTTTTTTCTTTTTTCCATTTATTCAGATTAAGGTCCAAATAAGGTTCACAAATTTGGCTCAGCTGATTCGTCACTTTAAGTCTCTTAATCTATATAGCTTCCCCTCCCCGTCTATCTTTATCTCTCTCTCTCTTGCCTTGCAGTCTGTCAAGTTGTCCTGTAGCGTATCCCACAGGTAAATAAATTTTACAGATTGCATCCCCGTGGTGCTGTTTAACATGTTCCTTTGTCTGTCCTCTGTAGTTAGATCTAGAGGCTTGATCAGGTTCAGTTTCATTTTTTTCCAGTGACACCGTTTCATGGGTGGTTCTTCCACTAAGATGTTCATAATGTCTGATTGACTCACTTGTGATGTTAGCAGCTGTTGCTACCTGTTGCCACATTCATTAGTTCATCAGGGATTGCAAAATGGTGGTTTTCCTCTTCATGTATTAGCTGGAATGCTTCTAGAAAGAAATATGTCCCCTCCTATACTACTTGTTTCCCAGTAATACATTTTGAGTAGAAAATATAGGATATGGTCTTGATTCCATTTCTTTACCAATTTTCAAAATAATGAGTTGGTTATCTTGCATCCTCCAGCAGTGTTCGATTAGTCCTTTTTTGTTTTAATATTATAATGAATTCATCGATTTAAACATATTGAGTGTTTCAATCCATTGCAGTTATCGGCCTTATTGATGCTCGATTTATCCTATATTTGGCCAGTGGAAACCTCTTTGAGTTGATTACTGAGTCCTTTTGACATGTCCTTAGTAGTTGCTGACAGTCTTCTTGCTATCAAGAATAAGACATTCTCGACTCATCTTGTACATTTTTGTCCCTGACACTTTTTAAAGAATACCTAGTTCCTATTGGTGGGAAATGATATTTCACGATGATAACATGATTATTAAGGGTGCTTATTGCTATTGGATGGTTATTAATTTTGGCCTTTTCAGTAGACAGAGCTTGAAGAAATTTTAAGGGTAAAGTATTTTATGTGTTCAATACTGATTCTTCTGGGCCGGCCCGTGGCTCACTCGGTAGAGTGCGGTGCTGATAACACCAAGGCCCCGGGTTCGGATCCCATATAGGGATGGCCGGTTCGCTCACTGGCTGAGCGTGGTGATGACAACACCAAGTCAAGGGTTAAGATCTCCTTACCGGTCATCTTTATTTTATTTTTTTTTTTGTTTTTTTTTTGCATGTATTGAGTGTCTAAGGTATGCCTTTTACTGCGCTAAGCACTTCACATGTGTTTTCCTGTTTTATTCTCACAACCACGCTAAGAAAGAGGTGCTGTGATTACCACCATTTTACAGAATTGGGCACACAGAATACAATAGAAAGGAAAGAAGGAATACATAGTCCTCTGATCTGCACTTAAACTATATATTGAATCTAAAAACTCACAAGCATTTTAACTTAATCTGTTGCTTTGGCAACTTCTTCTTTCTGCGATATAGCCATATGTAACTCTACTCAGCAAATTATGACGCAAACTAGTATGCTTGAATAAGCTTTCAAAATCATGTCACCTGCCTTAATTTAGGCTTCCACAGCTTCTCCCTGGATGGTGCCATTGTGTCCTGAAAACCTGACCCGCCTCTGTTTCTCTCCAGTTCATTCTCTGCACCACCTTAGCAACTCCTCCTAAGACACAGACCTGGCCACATCACTACTGTGTTAAAAATCTTNAAGTCAAGGGTTAAGATCCCCTTACCGGTCATCTTTAAAAAAAAAAAAAAATACTGATTCTTCCAATTTAAATTCAATGCTTTAGGATTTTTTTTACGTCACTTTAAAAAAAATAAATCTTCTATCTGGGCTGGGTGGGGATGTTGGGGCATGTGTGGCTGAGGCCCTCGGCCTCCCACTGCCCCAGCTCTGGAGCTTGGGTCGCTTCTGGTGGTGACTCAGCAGTGACGACCAAGCTGCAGCTGGAAGCACCCTGGGCTCCTCTACCTGAATGAGGTGAGTGTCATGGGCCTTGATCATGCCCCCTCTTCCTCTTTCTCCCACTCTATCCCTCTCCCCCTTCTTCCCTCCCCCTCCCCCCAACTGCTTGGCAACATCTTAGAATGTAAAATAAATAAACAAACAAATAAATAAAAATCTATCTGTATCTCCTTACCCCTAAATTAAGAATCTTGGTTCTCGGGCCGGCCCGTGGCTCACTCGGGAGAGTGCGGTGCTGATAACACCAAGGCCCCGGGTTCGGATCCCATATACAGATGGCCGGTTGGCTCACTGGCTGAGCGTGGTGCTGACAACACCAAGTCAAGGGTTAAGATCCCCTTACCGGTCATCTTTAAAAAAAAAAAAAAAAAAGAAGAATCTTGGTTCTCAATGACAATGACAATGACAGCATTAGAATATCATTTAATTATTGTTTGCTTTATCTCACAGTACAGTCTGAAAATAATAGTACCAGCAGTACCAGCAATAGGGTGATTACTGAAGAGAGTTTATGTTTTGTTTTGTGAAGTTATCTTTGTCCTTGGGATATATACTACTAAGGATGTATAGTCTAATTATTGTGTTTTAAAGTCTCTTGAAATATTCTGCTATGTGTGGTATGCCATCTAATACATACATAATTAAGTTCATTTAATTATGTATGTATGCTTTTTTAATTGAGTATAATTTACACAGTGAAATTCTCATATCTTAAAGTTTTTACTTTGGATATTTATTTCTGCTTTTTTAATTGAGTATAATTTACACAGTGAAATTCTCATATCTTAAAGTTTTTACTTTGCAAGTGGCTTTACAGTTTGATGACCTTTAACAAATGCATATACCCATGCAACTCCTACCGCTGGCAAGATACAGATTGCCAAAAACCCAGAAAGTTCCTTCCTATCCTTTATCGGTCATTGACTCCCTCCCCACCCCAAAGGCAACCACTGCTTTGATATATATATTTTTTTACCATAGATAAGTTTGCTGTGAACCTTTACATAAATTGATTAATATAGTATGAATGCTCTCATGTTTGGCTTCCTTCACTCAGTTTAATATTTTTGAGATTTATTCATGTTATGTACATCAGTAGTTTATTCCTTTATATTGCTGAATAACATTACATTTATGAATACACCATCATTTGTTTATCCACACTTCTGCTGATGAACATTTGGGTTGTTTCCTGTTTGGGATTATAAATAAAGCTGCTAGAACATTCTTATGCATAGTCTTTTTATGAGCATGTTTTCATTTTTCTTATGTAAATACCTAGGAGTGGAATTGCTGGGTAGGAATGTTTACCTTTATAAGAAACTGACAGGCCATTTTCCATTGTTATCAGCAATATATGATAGTTCTAGTAACTCCACATCCTTGCCCACATTTGAAGTTGTCAGTCTTTTAAATATTACATATTTGAGGAGTGTGAGTTGTATCTCATTACAGTTTTAGTTTGCATTCCCCTGATGACTAGTAATGTTAAGCACATTTTCAGTTGTTTATTGGTCATTTGTATATCTTCCTTTGGAAAGTGTCTGTCCAACTCTTTTGCCAATTTTTTAAAAAGTTGAATTGTCTTTTTTTTAAAGATGACCGGTAAGGGGATCTTAACCCTTAACTTGGTGTTGTCAGCACCATGCTCTCCAAAGTGATCTAGCTGGCCATTCCTATATAGGGATCTGAACACGTGGCCTTGGTTTTATCAGCACCACACTCTTCCAAGTGAGCCATGGGCCAGCCCTGAATTGTCTTTTGATTATTGAGTTGTAAGAGTTCTTTATGTATTTCGGATAAAAGTCCTCTTTCGGACTACGTATCCTGAATACATGTGTATTCTCCTGGTTGTGGCTTGCCTGTTCATTCTCTTAATGTCTTTTAATGAGCAGAAGTTGTTTTTTTTTTTTTTTTTTTTTTTTTTTTTTTTTTTTT
>NW_007727520.1:206496-224020 GCF_000696425.1 Galeopterus variegatus
ACATGTGTTTTCTCCTGGTTGGGGTTGGCTTGTTCTTTCTTTTAATTTCTTTTAATGAGCAGAAGTTTTTTTTTTTTTTGTTTGTTTGTTTTTTTGTCTTTTTCCGTGTCCGGCAACGGATCGCAACCCTCAGTGTTGCCCCCGTACCGGACCGGGGACCGGCAACGGGATCGCAACCCTTGGTGTTGCCCCCACGCCTCACTCAGTCAGTGAGCGGGAACCGGTCTGTATGTGGGATCCGAACCCTCAGGTGGGAGCGCCGCCGCGCCCCCCACGCCTCACTCAGTCAGTGAGCGGGAACCAGTCTGTATGTGGGATCCGAACCCTCAGGTCGGAGCGCCGCCGCGCTTCCCAAGCGGCGCACTTTATCCAGTGCGCCACCGGGCCGGCCCCAATGAGCAGAAGTTTTTGAGGAAGATAAATTTATCAATATTTTATTGTTATTGCTTTCTGTGTCCTATCTAAGAAATCTTTGTCTACACTAGCCTTTTTCTGTTTGCTATTTGCACGGTAAATCTTTTCACAATCATTTACTTTCAATCTCATCTGTCCTTTTATATTTAAAGAGCATTTCTTGCTGTTAGCACATAGTTGGATATCACTCTTTATCTAGCCTGAAAATTTCTTCCTTGGAATTGTAGAGTGTTTAGTCTATTTAAATTTAATGTAAAGTCATGAAATTATTGATATTGTTAGTTTTGAGTCTACCATCTTACTATTTGTTTTGTATTTGCTCATATGTTCTTTTGTTCTTTTTTTCATACTTTCCACATTCTTTTGAATTATTTTTACTATTTTATCTTCTCTGTTGGCTCTTAAGCCATATCTCTTTGTTTTATATTTAATGGTTGACTTATGGAAACAATATGCATCCTTAACCTATCATAGTCAATTTAGAGTTAATATTTTATCGACTCACACGCAACATAAGAAATTATTTCTTGCAGTGCAGATCTACTGATGGCAGATCCTTTCAGCTTTTATTTTGGTTTTTCTGAAAATGTCTTTTTTTTTGAAAGATATTTATCTGTGTACAGAATTCTAGATTGACAGGTTTTGTTTTGTTTTATTTCCTTTCTCTCAGCACATTCAATATGTTATTTTCTTCTTGCTTGCATTGTTTCCAATAAAAAGTGGGTGGTTTTCAGCTTGCTCTTGCCATTCTCACTATGTGATACCCTGTGTTGCCATAGAGTCCACCCCTCACCCCCTGCAAGAATGCCCTCACCAGATGTGCTCCCTGGACCTTGGACTTCCCAGCCTCCAAAACTGTAAGAAATAAATTTTGTTTCTTTATAAATTTAAAAAGAAAAAAAAAAGTGGATAGTTTTCCATTGTTCTTCAGTATGTAATGTATCTTTTGGCCCTGGCTACTTTTAAGATGTTCTTTGCATCTTCAGTTTAAGTCATTTGACCATAATGTGCTTATATGTTCTTTGTGTTTATCCTGATTAGGGTTTGTTGAGCTATTGAAATTGTAGAATAACATTTCTCATCAAATTTAGAAAAAAATTTGGCCACTATTTTTCAAATATTTTTTCTTTCCTAATCTCCTCTACTTCTGAAACACTAATTACACATGTTAAACTGCTTCACATTTTCCCAGCAATCATTGAGACTCTGTTTATTATTATTATTTTTTTAGCCTTTTTCTTTTCTGTACTTTTCTTTGGGTTGATTCTATCGTCATATCTTCAAGTCCACTGATCTTTTCTCCTCCAGTGCCCAATCTGCTGTTTAGCCTATCCATTAAGATTTTCATTTCAGATGGCATATTTTTCAATTTTAGAATTTCCATTTTTTTTTTTTCCTTTTTGTCTTTTTTCATGACCGGCAACGGATCGCAACCCTCAGTGTCGTGCCCGTACCGGACCGGGACCGACAACAGGATCGCAACCCTCGGTGTTGCTCCTGCACCTTGCTCAGCCAGTGAGCGGCCGGTCTGTACGTGGGATCCGAACCCTCAGCGGGAGTGCTACCGCACTCCCAAGCAGCGCACTGTAGCAGTGCGCCACCGGGCCGGCCCCAGAATTTCCATTTTTTTTTAAAAAAGATGACCGGTAAGGGGATCTCAACCCTTGGCTTGGTGTTGTCAGCATACCGCACTCCCAAGCAGCGCACTGTAGCAGTGCGCCACCGGGCCGGCCCCAGAATTTCCATTTTTTTTAAAAAAGATGACCGGTAAGGGGATCTCAACCCTTGGCTTGGTGTTGTCAGCACCACGCTCAGCCAGTGAGCAAACCGGCCATCCCTATATAGGATCCGAACCCGCAGCCTTGGTGTTATCAGCACCGCACTCTACTGAGTGAGCCACGGCCGGCCCAGAATTTCCATTTTTAATAGTGTCCATTTCTTTACTGATATTCCTCTGTAGGTTCAATCATTATATCCATCTTTTCCTTGAAATCTTTAAAACATATTTATAATAGCTGATTTAAAGTCCATATCTACTAATCACATCTCTGTTGTCTCTGGGTCTGTTTCTCTTGGTTACTGTTGATTATTTATTTTTCCTGGTTATGGTTTCCTTTTCTTGTTAGATCCCATGCTTAATAACTTTTGATTATAAGATAAATATTGTGGCTGCTGTGTTGTGCAGAGTCTGGAATCTTGTCTTTCTTTAAAGAGTTTTGAATTTTTTTCTGGCAGGCAGTTAATTTACTAGTGGATCAGCTCAGTCCTTTAAAGGTTTGTCTTTAAGCTTTATAAAGATGTGTCTAGAGTAGTCCTAACTCTGGAGCTATAATAGTCCTATATCCTAGGAGATGGCTTTTCCAGGATCTTAGCTGAATGCCCAGTGTATTCAGCAGGTCTCTTCACTCTGGATGATCAGAACTTATATATCTCCCGCAACTGTGACTTTTGGAATCTGCATTTAGCTCACAGTTCCTTTGTAGCTGTTCTCTGTCAGGCTTTGTGGAACCCAGTGCTGTGTATTCACTTTTAATATTTGCTTGAAGACTTAAGGGGACCTCTATGTAGATTTCAGAGCTCTTTCTATGCATGAGTTCCTTTAGTCTGATACCCAGCCCTGCAATTCCAACTAGTTCAGCAGCCTTAAACTCTAATCTGTGCCCCCTCATCTTAGCAAAACTTCTGACCTCTGCTTGGAGTCCATCTTCCTGTACTTTGTGGGCTAAAGCAGTGCCTCTGAGTAGAGAGCCAGGGAAACTTCTCTAATGGATCACAGCCCTCTACTGCCTGTTGTGCAACATTTAAAAACAGTTATTTTATATATTTTTTACATGGTGGAAGAGCTGGCCCAGTTCCAGTTACTCTATCCTGACCTGAAGTAGAAGTCATATTTTTAATTTTTAGGAATTTCATTTTGTAATTTAATTTTTTATTTTGTAATTATATAAAATATTTACAAAACTTCAAATCAAGTCTATAAAAGATTTATTCAAACAAGTCTAGCTTGTATTCCTGTATCTTCCACTCTATTTCCTTCATCTCCTATGTATAGCAATTAAAAATTATAATTATGGTTTATTTTCCATTCTTTCTCTTAATATAAGCAGTTGTGTGTGTATGTGTATGTGTGTGTGTGTGCGTGTACATTTTCTATTCACTCTTTACTTAGATAAATAGTAGTATACTTTACATACTTTCCTCTAGCTTGCTTTTTTTCATGTAACTGTGTATTCTGATGATCACTCCACACTAGTATAAAAAGATATTGCTATTCCTTCATTACAGTTGCATAGTTCTCAACTGTAAGAATGACTAACTTGTCCCAGTTTGCCCAGGATTTCCTAGTTTTAGCATTGAAAGTTCCATGTGTCCCTGGCAAACTGGGTGGGTTGGTTGCCCTGTCATTTTATGTGTATACTGCAGTGTATTCAATCAGTCTTCCTTGGATAGACGTTTAGGTCGTTTCCAATCTTTTGCCACTATAAATAGTTCTTCAATAAATATCCTTATGTGTACATCTCTTCATATTTTGCCGGTGTATTTTTATGTTGTGTTTTTAGAAAATAGGATTGCTGGTTCAAAGGAAAATATGTATGTAATCTTTCCAGATATTGTCAAATTCTCCTCCATAGGAATTGTACAATTTTGTATTTTTACCAGCGGAGCTTGAGAGCCTGTCTCTTCAAATCCACCCATAGAGAATTTGTCACACTTTAATTTTTTTCTAGTTACATAGGTGAGAAATTATACCCCAATATAGTTTTAATTTACATTTATTATGAGCAAATTTGAGCATCTTTTCAAAAGGTTAAGAGCCACTTGCATTTCTTTTTCTGTAGACTATCAGTACAATTCTCTAGCCTGTTTTTCTATAGGCTTATTGGCTTTTTTATTCTCCAATTTTAGAAGCTCTTTTACAAGCTCTTTTACCTATTATGATCTCTATGTCTGTTACACAGGTTGTAAATATTATTCTCAGTTTGTCATTATCTCTCCCCTGCACATCTTTTGCCATGCAAAAACAATTTAAAAAATAAAATAAAATCAATGTATCTATATTTTCCCTATTGCTTATGGATTTTGAGTCATAATTAGGAATGATTTTTCTATTCTCAGTTTATAGAGGAATTCAACTATGTTTTCTTCTAGTACTTGTATGGTTTCATTTTTTACATTTACATTTCTGATTTGTTTGGGATTTATCCTGATGAATGACATGAGGAATAGATCCAATTTTATTTTTTTCTATGACTCTATAATTATCTGAATATAATCATTTAAAAGTCCATTATAGGACTAACGGATACAAAACTATGCTATCTACCCTAAGTCAATCATTGTACAGTGTATGCATGTATGCATGTATTGAAACAGCACACTGTACCCCACAAATATGTACAGGTTAAGACAAGCGAGCAGATATGATGTTGATGGGGGAGGGGGAGAGAGAGGAGGGGAAGAATTGGTAAAGGGACACGAAAATCAACTACATTGTATATTGATAAACTAAAAAAAAAAAATTCAGATCCTTGTACCAGCCAATTGCAAAAATAAATAAGAAAATAAAGAAAATAAATAAAGAAAATAAAAAAATAAACAAAAAAGTTCATGGAAAAAAATAAAGAAAAATTATCACCAAAGATCTAAATACTGGGGGGAAAATGTCATTATTTTTCCACTGATTTGAGCTGTTGCCTTTCATATACTAAATTTGCATATGCAACTGGGTCTGTTTTCTGACTTTCTTATTCTGTTTCATTTCAATTGCAGAGGCTTTTTAGTATGTTTTAATATCTATTAGGGCTAACCCTCTTCTTTGTTCTTTTTCATGATTTTCCTCACTATTCTGGTTTGTTGTTCTTCCCAATTACAATCAATTTGTCCAGCTGCAAAAAAAAAATTCTGGTGGTATTTTTTTTACTGGGATTGCCTAGGGTTTATAAATTAACTT
Source organism: Galeopterus variegatus (assembly GCF_000696425.1). Classification (NCBI taxonomy): domain Eukaryota; kingdom Metazoa; phylum Chordata; class Mammalia; order Dermoptera; family Cynocephalidae; genus Galeopterus; species Galeopterus variegatus. The sequence goes on from NW_007727520.1 coordinate 211,862, forward strand.
AGGGACAATTATCATTTTTATGATGTTGACTCTTTCTATCCAAAAACATGGTATCAGATGACATTTTTGATAACCTCATCAGATTAGGGAGCTAGTGAAATGCTCTGTGTGGTCATGTGGCTGAGGACCACTGGGTCTTACAAGTCCTCCTGAGCCCATCCCTGTGCTACCTCTTCCAGGCAGCCTGCCTCATTTTCTAGGAAAATGATCTCTCCATCCTCTACACATATCTTTGGTTCGCATGAACACTTTCAACCATAAGTTCCACCTGTGCATTTGTATACCCTATTTCTCCTTCTGGGCTAAGAGTTTTCTGGGAACTGTGTATCTATTGTAAGTCACAATAATACTGATAAAAGCTAAACTAAGAGTAGGGACTCTTACTGGGTCCTTTGTATCAATCATTTCACAGCCTTTCCCAGTGGTCGCTAGCTAGCCTCTGGCAAGCCAAATCTAGCCCATATGCTTGGTCAGCATGGAAATTTAAAACAATATTTCACACAACAATGTAGACTTTCAGATTCTCTAAAAGCGAGAGAAGCTCTGACAATGCTGATTCCCACCTGGAAACATCCAGCTGGAGCTAACTGCTGCCCTTTTAGACCCTGCATGCACTCCCAAACTTACCCCCACCTCCTCATTCTGCGACCTGCCTGTGCCCTGAAGGCATTCGAGTCTGTACTTTCTCTTCCTAAAACCACTGGAAAAGGAATGAATGAAATCCCTGGCCCTGGCACCTAGCTGGTGCTCAGCAAATATTTGCAGAACAAATAAATCCTCACTTACCAATCAGGTTCTGAGAGTTGACTTAGCAAAGGTCACATGACCACTGGGTGGCAGGGAAAGGGATCCAAAGAGGTTCTGCCAGTTGCACCACCCAGGAGAGGCATTTGACAGCCCTCCAAGTGCAGGCCGTGTGTTCTTTTTCACCTATTAGCTGGTTAATGGCCGCAGACTTGGTCTCAAGCCCTTAGCTGTCTCAGGTTGCTCTCAGTTGGAACATTAGTAACCGCCCCATTAACACAGATCCTTGGGAAGGAGGCTTTGGGTCTTGGGGGAGAAATGGGCCCTGGGTGACTTCACAGCTTCAAAGAGTCAAGATTGAGTCTTTTTTTCTTTATTTGTCTTTCCACATATCCCTCCTAGGCCTCCACAAATCTGCTGACAGTGGTGGGAGAGCACTGTGGGAATGCAGGATGCATGCTGCCCTTGGCGAGGTGGAGGCCTGGCACCCATTACTCAGAGGTTTCTTTACCTCTTTAGAGGGAAAAGCAGAGGGTTCCATGTTTCCACACCTTAGGCCTCCCATTCCCCCAGGATTTGAGAGCTTCACCAAAAAATTGCACGGAAAAAGAACAGCTAAGCATTTTCTCATTCAACAAGCAAGTATTGAGTGCCTCCTCTATGCTAGTGAAGGCTGAGGAAAACTCAATAGGCATCTTCCTGCATTCTAGGGGAGAAGCAGAAAAATGAGCCTGTGAGAAAAAAAGGGCTCTGACAGAAGGAGTATGTTGTGGGAATGCCCAGTGGGAGTACCTGACTCATGCAGGGAGGGTCCGCCAGAGCATCCCCGAGGATGACGGCTCCCAGCTGAGAGCCCCACGATGAGGAGGAGAGAGCAGCATTTCCCAGGAAGAGGAAGGGGAGGTGAGAAGACCCAGAGGCAGATGGGAGGCACTGAGAGCAGCTCAGTAGGCTGGAGCACAGAAAGGCAATGCAGGCAGTCAGTCAAGCAGGGAACAGCTAAACTGCAGCCAACACTCATTGTTTTTTGGATTAATCATTTTCTTTGTGTAACACGATGTTGGGGAAATGTATCCTTTACCCTGGGACAGGCATCTAAAGTCCAGGTCAGAAGATAAAGAAACTGAGGCTTTCTCCCTTTTCCAATGAGGACTGCCAGCGATAGTGTCTCACTCATTGTTTTTTGGATTAATCATTTTCTTTGTGTAACACGATGTTGGGGAAATGTATCCTTTATCCTGGGACAGGCATCTAAAGTCCAGATCAGAAGATAAAGAAACTGAGGCTTTCTCCCTTTTCCAATGAGGACTGCCAGCGATAGTGTCCAGACATGCTCCCCAGCACAAACTGGAAGGCAGCAGAATGAGCCCTGTCATCCCTGGCCAGTCCCCAATTCCCCTTTTGGTTTGTAATGAAAAACTAAGAAGGAGAGAGGCCGAGCTGTGGCCTCATGGGGAGCAGTGTTCCTGGTGAGAGTTTCCTTCCCTCTCCCCAACTCCCACCCCACCACATCTTCCCCAACAGCCAGTCAAAGGGAAGGGGGTGTAAGGGCTTCAAGGGAAGTCCTCCTGCAGTTTGGTGGATCCTGCAAGAAGGGGAGATGGACAAGTCCCTCTCAGCTGGACATTTGCTGAGTGTCTGAGCCTGCAGGCCCAGTCTGCAGTGCTATGGGAAATGAATGTGATGAGGTTGGCATGGGTCCTCTGGAGCTTGGATGTGAGCATGGAGACTGATGCTGAGGCAGGAAGGACAGCTGGACTGCCTGGGCCAGCTGGGTGAGTAGGGAGCTGGTGCATAGTACATGCCTGAAGACCCACAGAACTGGGTGGCTGGGGGTTTCTGCACCTCCCTGTGAAGGAGCCTGGAGGCTTCCAAAAGAGGCTGCAGCTGGCCAAGAGAGGCTCAGTGCACTCTGAGAGGAGAAGGACTATCATGGGCTCCTGGCAGGGCTAAAGGATGCACAGGATGTCCTTCTCTGGGTGATCCTCAAAGCTGCTATTAAGCTAAGCTAAATGCCACCCCCAAGAAAAGCAGACACACCACCAGTACAAAGACCACCACATCAGCAGAGGCCACTAGCAACATGTGGAAAGACCCTCTGTGAGGCTAGGGACACCTGCCCACCGTCATCAGGTGGTCAGATGTGTAACACATCAGCTGCCTGCCTTAGACACTGGCCCCTAGAGGAAGAGGAAGACACCTAGAACAGAGAGGGAGGATATGGCCATTGCTCTGAGGTGCTAGGGAGGAGGGGGAATGAATGAGCAGGCCCAGCCACTTCCCCATTTCTGGTCCTGTTTCTTGAGTCATGGGTCCAACCCACACTAGGAGGAGGGAGGAAATGAGATTTATTTATTTTTATTTAAAAAATTTTTTTATTGAATCATAATTGATTATACATATTTTGAGGATTCAATGTTGACATATGTTGACCAAATCAATATTACTATATTGTTATAAACTGTACTTATTCTTTATGCCCTTTGTCCAATCTCTCCCCATCCCCCTCTCCCTACCCCCTCCCACCTCTGATAACCCTAGATTTCTTCTCTCCCTCTGAAAGAGTAATGGTTACTCTGTTGATTTGTTGCCTAGATGATCTGTCCAATGTTGAGAGGTGAGTTCAGGTACCCCAATATTATCATAGAGCAGATGTTTCTTCTGTCACTCTGGAATGGGCTTTGTGGAGAGAGACATCCTCTTCTTTTCTTTGGTCTCTGCTGGTGACTCTCCTTGTGTTAATACACTCCAGTGGCTGGTGGACTATCTGCATGGTGGTTGTGATGTCTAGCCACTTTTATGGCAACCGTGGTTATTGTGGTGGCTGTGGTGGCCCACCGTAATAACTTCGTATAGCATACATTATACGAAGTTATACGATCCATCTTTTCCTTGAAATCTTTAAAACATATTTATAATAGCTGATTTAAAGTCCATATCTACTAATCACATCTCTGTTGTCTCTGGGTCTGTTTCTCTTGGTTACTGTTGATTATTTATTTTTCCTGGTTATGGTTTCCTTTTCTTGTTAGATCCCATGCTTAATAACTTTTGATTATAAGATAAATAAGAGCCTAAGCTGCTGCTCCGCTCCATGCAAGCATCTCCTCTCTCAGCTACTCTCTGCATGAACCCAGTGATGGGGAGCTTACCACCTGCCCAGATGGCTTATTTCCACTTTCAGGTGGCTGTTGAAATAATAACTACTTACATTTTTATGGGGCTTTGTGGTTAACACACACAACACTCACTCGATAAGTATTTATGGGGCACCTACCACCGTGCTGAGGGCTGTGTAAGGCATCAGACCTCCCAACTACTCCGAGAAGAGGGTTCAGCAGGCAATTCTTTCATCTGTCTTCTGCATACGAGGTGAGGGAGGCACAGAAAGACTGGTGACTTTTCTAGGTCACACAGAGCCAGGACAACCACCACTACCACCACCACCAACAACCATTTCTTGAGTGCTAAGTATATGCCAGGGGCTGTCCTAAGTGTTCTACACAGTTCTATGGGGCTTGAGAACTCCCGTCCAGTCCTCCTTCCACAGCCGCAGCTGGCTTTCCCATACTCCCATTCCTGATCCCCGCTTTCCTGCATGGAGCCTCTGGCTAAAGGATCGATTCCCTGGCCTGGTGGGAGATCTCTGTAGTGGGCCTAAGTGTTCTACACAGTTCTATGGGGCTTGAGAACTCCCGTCCAGTCCTCCTTCCACAGCCACAGCTGGCTTTCCCATACTCCCATTCCTGATCCCCGCTTTTCTGCATGGAGCCTCTGGCTAAAGGATCGATTCCCTGGCCTGGTGGGAGATCTCTGTAGTGGGGAGCCTGGGAGTGGCATGAGTCTTAGAGAAAAGCAGAGAATTTTACTTCCTTCCCGAGCCCCTGCTCATCACACCTGCTGCTGTAGGAGGAGGCACTGACAGTTCAAAGAATAGGCCCTTGATTAATATCTCAGCCTGTGTAAATAGATGCGTAAAGAGGTGCTCTGCATGCCCTGCTTCACTGCTTCCTTTGTGCCCGTTATTGCTCCCCACACCTCAGCATGGCACTGGCCTCAGGACTTACAACTTCAAATTTCCAGCCAGACTGTCAAACTCCTCAGCTTGGCAGCGGGTTCCCCGGCCCTAGGCTCTAGCTGAGATGTCTTCTCTCTGGACTTACTGTTGCTTACACAACCAGTAGCCAGTCTACCATGACAAGGTGGTTAAGAGGCTGGGCTTGTGTGGGTTCAAATCCCAACTCTGCCACTTCTGGCTTTGTGGCCACAGGTGAGTCACCTCTCTGACATGTAGAATGGGGATGATGAAAACAGTGTATAGTCTGGAATTTACCCCCTGGTTGGGAAGGCAGGCACTGAGTCAGTAAGCAGTCACAGGTATAAGAATGTCAGTCAGTGATGCATAATCTGGTGGATTACGATTGAGAGTGATCAAGAAGGGCTTCTCTGGGGAGATATTTAAGCTAAGACATTAATGACAAGAAAGAGCTGGTCTGAAGAGGACCAAGAACAGGTGGTGCCAGGAAGTCCCTGTTCCTGCTCTCAACGAGCTCTCTGAGGAGGGCCTGGTGGGGAAAGGATTGGTGAGAGGGCTTCCTGGTGCTAGGAGATGGGTGGGAAGGTTGGCCAGGCCTCTCATGAGGGCCATATTGAGGGCAGATGGGGCCTGCAAACCTGGGCTGGCATTAACAAGTGGTTAAAGCCCAGGCATGGGAGAGGAGGAAAGACAGTCATTGGCAGTGTGACACAATGCTGTCATGAGGCCCACAAGTGAGTCTCTAGGGGTTGGCCCCTGGCAGCACCTCCCAGCCTCTGGGCTCCAGTAAGGAGTGGAGTGCACATGGCAGGTCCTGCTGTTCTCACCCTGGGTTCCTTAGCTTCTCTCTCTCTCATTTCTAAAGTAAAACATTCTCCAGAGAAGGTCTGATTTCAGCCATTTACAAGTTATGTGCTGGTTAAATGTTTAACAACTGGCTTTCTGTACAAAAAAGACATTGATTTATAGTTGTCGCCAATTGTTGTGATGTAAATAGTCCCACCGTGGCCAGTGTTAAGCTACCAGGGAGATGTCTCTGATTGTGGAGTTGGGAAGAGATTCGCACAATTGGCTCTCAGGAGCTGGTGCAGCCTGGCTCCAGCACACCCTGCATTTACACCTAAGTAATGATGACCAGCATGTATGAAGGAAGCCCTTGCTAATGTATCAGGCACACTTGTAAGCACTTCATGTGTACTAACACATAACAACTCTACGAGGTGGGAGCTGTTAATATCCCCATTATACAGGTGAGAAATGCAGTCTTAGGTTCAGTAACTTGCCCAAGGTCATGCAGTTAGGAAATGATGGAGCTGAGATTAAACCCAGAGAGTCTGACTCCAGAGCCTGTGCTCTTTGGATTAATTTATTTTTTAATTTAGATTTTTTTTACTTTCTAAGATTTTTTTATTGCAGTATAACTTATATAAAGTGAACAAATCCTAAGTGTACAGCTCAATGAATTTTCACATATGTATACATCCTTGTAACCTGATCAAGACAGAGAACATTTTAAGCCCCCAGATGGCTCCTTCATCATCCCTCCTTGTGATACTCTCCCTCCAACGGTAACCACCATTCTGATTTTTATCACCATAGATTCCTTTTGCCTATGCTTGAGTTTTATGTAGATGGAACCATTCAGTACATGTTCTTTTGTGTCTGGCTTCTTTATCTCCACTGTCGTGTCTGTGACATTCATCCATGTCACTGCATCTATCAGAAGTTTGCTCCTTCGCACCATCATGTGGTATTATTCCATATTGTGTGAACACACCAATCCATATATACCTATGGATGCTCATTGGGGTTGCTTCCACGGAGCATGCTCATAATCACTATGTTATACTGCCACTCAAGGATGGGTGGGATTCCCCAAGGATTCCAGTCTGTGATGGATTTGCATCGTTAGTATGTGGGGTAAGTGGAATCACTGGATGCATTAGTTTATGGTTGCTGCCGTAACAAATTACTGCAAACTCAGTGGCTTAAAACAACACAAGTTTATCATTCTACAGCTCTGGAGGTCAGAAGTCTAAAATGGGTCACCGGGCTACGGTTTTATTAGGCCTCACAGTCAGCTTAACATAAGCACATCTGCTACCTCCTCACCCTGTCCCCCTGCCCCCTCCCTTTCCTTCAAGGCCCATACATTCAGATAAGAATGCCTGGTACAACTCACCCCATCCCCCTACCTCCTCCCTTTCTCTCAGGCTGGTGCGTTCCAATAAAAACATCTCGCAAAAAAACCCACAAGGTTGTTATGGAACGCTGAGTGCTCAGAATAGCTGCCCAAACCCCTCCCAGACAAACCCTATAAAGCCTCTGCTAGTCTGTACAAGGGCAGAACACTGATCTTTCAGTTTCCCCTCCAGGTTTGCTGGAGTGAACTCCTTTGCTTGATAAACATTTGGCTTGGAGTCTTTCATTCTGTTTGTCTTGACAGCCTAACAGGTTCTTCTGGAGGCTCTGGAGGGAAATCCTGTTCTTTGTCCTTTTCAGCTCCTAGAGGCTACCAGTGTCACTCTGATCTCAGCTTCTGTCATCACATTTCCTTCTCTTACTCTGACCTTCCTGCCTTCTTCTTCTAAGGACCCTGTGATTACATTGGGCCTATCCAGATAATTCAGATTAATCTCCCCATCTCAAGATCCTTAACTTAATCACATCTGCAAAGTCCTTTTTGCCACATAAGGTAACGTAGTCACAGGCTCTTGGGATTAGGACATGGACATCTTTGGGGAGCCATTATTCTGCCTACCACACCAGACTATTTACTGAGTGAGGAATCTTGATGTAATGAAAAGAGCCCTGGGGTGGGAATCAGGAGTCAAGGTTTTTAGTCTGGACCCTGTATTGACTCGTGGTGGGACCCTGGGTGATCCTTTACCTCTCTGGGCATTGGGTAGGTATAAAATGAAGGACTGAACCAGATGATCCATTTCACAGGTGCCTTCCAGCCTCTGCTTTATATGATTCTACAGACAAGCTCTAGGCTTGGGTTTCTGTCCAGCTACACTTTTTATCTGCATGTGCCCACCTCTTTGCTCTCCCAGGGAAAAGGGAGCATGCCTTCTGAGAAGACCAGAGAGACCTGCAGCAATGCCCCCTGCCCCCTCCCTTTCTCTTCCTTTCCATCATACGGCCTCTAAGCCTTTCATCCAGAATGACTTTGAAACCCTGCTATTGATTTTCCAGTCACCTCAGGTCATCCTTCCCATTCTCAATCTTCCTTTAAGTAGAAGTTTGAAAACCCAATTAAAAAAAAAAATTGCCCACGTGATTTCAGGGGCTGAGCGGATGATAGAGTAGCTCTTCCAGGAGGCTGAATGCAAAGCACTTGGAAAGAAGTAATAGAGTTGCTCTTAATTACTCATTTCTGATATGAGCCCACCTATTCTTTCATTTGCATTTGATGGCTATTCAAGCCATGGGCTCCCAATTGCTACTGAAAAGAGAAAGTGGGGGCTGGCCAGTTAGCTCAGTTGTTTGAGTGCAGTGTTATAACACCAAGGTCAAAGGTTCAGATACCAGTACTGGCCAGCCACCAAAAAAAAAAAAAAAAAAAAAAATATATATATATATATATATATATGTTATATATATTATATAATATATATTGTATATATATATATATATATTATATATTATATATATAAAGTGGGAAACCAAATTATTATTCTTTTTTTGCCAAAGAGGAAGACTGCTTTGTTGGAAAGTGATCCAGCAGGCTGTTGGGCCTCCATATTTTCTAGCAGTCAAGCAGTTATCTTTCCCAGCTGGCATCTTGTGACTGATCACCTCTTCCATCCATTCTTTCATTGATGTAACCATTTATTAGCATCTACTTTTCAGAATTGCATGGTAGTTAAGTTAGCACATGCACTTTGAAGTCATATGTCCATTCATAAATGCTTGCTCAGCAGCTACTCTATGTTGGGTGCTGTGCCAGGTGGTGGGGACAAAATAATAAGCAAAATAGACAAGGAGCCTGTTTTCATGGAGCTTGTACTGATAGAGGAGACAGATGGTAATCACTTGATTCCAGAAACCATGAAATTATAAACTGTGGTAAATGCCAGGAAGGAAAAGTTGGGGAAGCTATGAGAGCTTATTTATTACAAGGGGACATGACTTAGTTCAGGGGTTAGGAGAGTGTGCCCTGAGAAAAACCTTAAAGCCAAGATCCAAGGATCTTACACCAGAATTAACTGGGTGAAGGAGGGCATGTAATGCAGGCAGAGGAGACTGCTCAGGAAAAGGCCCTGAGGCAGGAGGAAGCTGAGCAAGTCTGAGGGCCTTGGAGAAATGCAGGGAGTGAAGCAAGAAGGGAGGGAGATGTAATGCATAATGGAAAGTTTTAAATTTCTTAATTCTGCAATGAAGTCTGTGAATAAGTTAACCTTGGGTGTACTCATCCATAAAATGGATATAATAATACCTTCTTTGCACGGTGGCATGAGGATTTACTGAGATAAATACGCAAGGTACTTAGCTCAGAACTCAGCCGTGACAATCCTTAAACAAATGGTAGCAACTATTTTTGTGACTGCACGCAAGGTGTGCCATTTCTGAGAGCTGGGGGTGAAGGGGAGAGATATCAGATTTGGTCCGTGCCTTCAAGCAGCTTCTATTACAACCAGGGAGATCAGCAATAGCTCATTCATCAGTGTGCTGTAAGTTTCTCTGCTGAAAATGTCATGGAGTGAGCTCAGAGGAGGGAGTTCTGACTCCTGCTGGGAGTCGGGGAAGGCTGCTTGGAGGGGGAAGAGTCAGACATGGACACACATGACATGAAGCATGTATAATTCTAGTCAGGCAGGAAAGCCAAGAACATCTTCACCTCCCTGCAAGCATCTGGGAAGCAGAGAGAAAAACAGCTGCATTCCCTGCCCTCCTGCCGAAGTGGAGGAACTCAGAGGTGTCTCTTCTCTTATTAATCCAGCTGTGAGCATTTTTTAGACCAGCTGTCCTCCCATCCCTGAGGTGCAGAGCCTCTGAACAACATCATTAAAATTCTTCCCAGGAAGAGATGGAAGCCGAGCAGGTGAGAAGGTAACAGTGGCACCAGCAATGTGAGGGACCAAGAGGAGTCAGAGGCTGAGGCCGAGGCAGGAGATGCTGCTTGTCTTGCTCTGCACCAACTTGTGGAACAATCTGGGCAAGTCCCTCACCTTCTGGCCTTGGTTTTCTCACCTACAGAATAAAAGGATTGGCTTAGGTGACCTTTGATGACATTTATTCCTCTGAATGTCCATTCTTCTAAAAGGAAACTGATAAGTGACTATGTTACCCCCTTGCTAAAATTTTGGGGACAATATCACTGATAGAACATAGGAGAAAATGAAAGCAATTCCACAGATAATTCTGATCCCTACCCCAAACCTTTTTACATGTAAAATCTAGACAGTTGCAATCTCAGTTCATTTGGGAACCTAAAATATATGTGGCTAGCTAATAAACTTCATTTCATTTTCCTAAATCTAACCCTAGCATTGGTATTTCTAAGAAATATGTGATCACGGGAAAATCCTTTAACCTTTCAAAGTCTCCAAGTCTCTTTTCCCTTCTTAAGATGAAGATGTTCAACTAAACCATCTTTTCGTGGCCCCTTCGGCTCTCATTTTCTCTTCTCCCATTTATTCATGGCTGTGATCCTTGTGCAGCCCACTTATCTCCAGGAACAAGTGAGATGTGGAAAAAGCAACCCAGGTGGGCTACCATCTCCCTAAACCCCCTGACTGGTCTAAATAATGTCACATGTTTAATGGTGCCTTTCATAGACCAGCGGAATAGCAAAGTAGTTATAAGCATGGGCTTTGAGGCAGGCAGCCTGGGATCAAATCTGGGTTCTGCCACTTACTACCTGTATGGCCTTGAGCAAGTGCCTGTCAATGTAAAGTATGGATAATTTTATTTAGGCAGAAGAGCAAGAAGACTTGGTTTCCTTACCTGTAAAATGGGAGTTAGGACTGCTTATTACTGTCCTAATGGGTTAACTGCCTATTGCATGGAACAGTTATGAGGACTAAATATATAGTATAGTCCAGGAAATTTTTATCTACTATAATATAAAATATAGTTTCTGTGATAAACATGCAACTGGCCGTCAGCCTTAGGCTTACGGAAATAGGGAGGGGTGGGGATTGTGGCCAAGTAGAGTGTATATTCCCTCTAAATGGGGCAGCTTACTTCCATGACTGCAACATTGTAGGTCCCAGTGTTGCTAGATTTGATTTTTTTCCAAGAGAAACTGGCCTGATTTTTATATAATGGCTTGCATTTTTTTTTTTAATACAACATTGTGCAGGCCAAATTAAGACATGGCTACAGCCAGGATGTGGATGACTGCAACATTGTAGGTCCCAGTGTTGCTAGATTTGATTTTTTTCCAAGAGAAACTGGCCTGATTTTTATATAATGGCTTGCATTTTTTTTTTAATACAACATTGTGCAGGCCAAATTAAGACATGGCTACAGCCAGGATGTGGACCCACATTTCACCAGTTTGTAACCTCTATTAAATACTCAGTGAATGGAAGGAAGAACCCCAATAGTTTAATTTAGCTCTCTCAACAACCCCATTTTACAGATACGGAAGTAGAGGCCAAGGCTAAGAAAGGTGAAATGACTTCCCCAGTGTTGCATGGCAGGATTATATTAGAGTCAGGATTCTAATGCAGGTCTTTTGACTCCTAGTCTGGTGCTCTTTCTGCCAAGCCACAGGAATTCTTCTGGAAGCTCACAGTATAACTTTGGGTCCAGAGACTCCTAAATGCCTGGGCAATTGCTGCTATTAAAGGTCAAAAATAGGACTTAACTGGTCATAACCCTTTGTTCTGAGTTTCTGTTCTTGCAGGAGGTGGCAGGAAGTCATGAACCATGGAATGGAGACTGCCCTCAAAATGTATATGCTGAAACTGAAATATGGGCCCCAGAGATGACCTTTGGTGAATCTCTGCCCAAGGAGGAGCTGGAATCTCCACACCTACCTGCCCCATTTCATGTCACGGGTCAGCTGCAACAGGAAGTCTCAGTTCACCTCCTATGAACTGTACTGTACTAGCCAAGGGCTCAAGATTTAGCCCATGTGACAACTTCTTGAAGTCCCATTGTTGTCCAAAGGCTACATTCCTTCCTGGATCCAAATACAAATTTGGCTTCAGAATTGACCAGTGAACTATGTCCCATAGTCAACCAATCCAAATTGAACAACTTTATATCCTTCATTTACATGAGAGGACCTTGAAGAGAACTTGGGTGGGAAGTTAGGTGGGAACTTCGGATATACAAGACAACCCCTTTTCCTTGTTTGGGGAAACACTGCTTTGGGAGTGATCCCCAGTTTTCTCCTTACTTGCAAGTATTAAAGCCTTTTC
>NW_007727520.1:224907-225915 GCF_000696425.1 Galeopterus variegatus
GCCAGAATTGTCTCAGCAATCCTCCTCATCTCAAGCCTCCCAGCTCTGCTCACTTTCCTGAGTCAGAGTCATGAAATCGATGGATCTTGGACGTGACTGGTGCCATTTTGTGCTCAGTGTGCAAAATGGTGCTGGTCACATCCAAGATCCATCAGAAATGTCTTTTAGTTGCAGGGTGTCTTAAAACGTTACGGGACAAAATAATCCTGAATACAATATAAGACACAATCTCCCTTGTGGTTAAATACTTAAGCTTTAGCAATTTTTAAGCAAAAAATGAATGGTTTATTTTTAACAAAACAAGATTAGCAAATGAAAATCTATAATTCTTATTAGAAGGATCTAAAAGCATCACGGGCTCTAATAGTGCTTTTCAGACCCCTCCCCCCAACTCATCCACTTCCCTGGTGCATCCCCCTCGTTGGGGAGCCTGATATTGTTTTCTAAAATCTCCCACTTGGGCTGCAATTCTCAACCTTCATTTCCTTCACTTTAAATTCTAGTGCAAACCAGCTCAGCTCTCCTGTCAGCGCCCCTCAGCTCTGACAGGCTCTCCACCCATCGGGAAGTCTGATCTGCTTCATTCTAAGAACCTTGTTAGGGGTGACTAGGATGTGTACTGTGGGCAAATCGTTTCTGGAAAGACGGTTCCCACTTTGGCAGGAGATGGAGCAGGGACTATCCCGCTGGGGGAATGCATGGTTTATCAGCCTCAGCCCCAACTCCATGTTCTTTACTGAGGTTTTCATAATTTCTTTTCCCTCAATTGCTTCCTCTCAAAGGTATTTGCATTTAAACAAGAATTGGCTTCTGCACTCACTATTTTCCCCTCTTTCGATTCTGCTGCAAAGGCAGCCAGAGTTGCTGGCTTGTTGGTGTCAGGATGAGCTCCATGGCAACAGCCAGGGAGTTGAGTGGTGTGAACTTCACTTCTTTCCTTTTGCAGATATGACTGGCAGAGTAGGCAAAATTTTAGGGAAGTGAAAACAGAACTATTTGTCACCTCTG
>NW_007727520.1:226107-231289 GCF_000696425.1 Galeopterus variegatus
TCCCTCAATTGCTTCCTCTCAAAGGTATTTGCATTTAAACAAGAATTGGCTTCTGCACTCACTATTTTCCCCTCTTTCGATTCTGCTGCAAAGGCAGCCAGAGTTGCTGGCTTGTTGGTGTCAGGATGAGCTCCATGGCAACAGCCAGGGAGTTGAGTGGTGTGAACTTCACTTCTTTCCTTTTGCAGATATGACTGGCAGAGTAGGCAAAATTTTAGGGAAGTGAAAACAGAACTATTTGTCACCTCTGTGTCTCCTGGGCCTGCTTCAGAAACCTCTGGCTAGATTAAAGTGAGTAATCCTCAGAGAGGAGGAACCCCTTGGGGTTCCTGAAGTTTTAAAGCCAGGCGCACGTGGTTCTATCTGGTGAGAATGTTGCAAGCAGGAGGAAGAACAAGTTTCCAGGGTTTGCCCTGTCACCAACTGGTGGCATGACCTTGAGCAGACAGGGGATCTCTGGTTAACTTGGATGCTTTGCATGCTACTGAGTGGGTGAGGAGCTGCTTCCCTGAGGGGCTTAGCTCATGTTGCATTTTAGCAGAGGAGTTCAGCATATTAAGCATACAAGCTTTGGTGTCAGACAAAGCTGGTCAAAAACCCAGCTGCATCATATACAAGGTTGGTGACTTCAGGCAAATAGCTTAACTGTTGTAAGCCTTGGCTTCCCCCAATAAAATGGGGCTGCTGTTCTCAGTACTTCATACCTTCCCTTTTCCATGTGACCTTGCAGTGTACACATGTCCACAGGAGTATATTTTCTCACCTTATGGATGTTGGACTTGGCCATGTGATTTGCTTGGGCCAATGGAATGTTATGAACTTGGTGTGAGCAGAGGCCATAAGTGTGCTTCCAGGGTTTAGTTTGGTTCTCACATCCTATGACCCACCATTGGCAGAATCTGTGCTTTGTAGTGTCTAGTCTAAGGAAAAAGAGGGCACATATGGAACATACTGAAACCAATCATCAGTGCTGGAGACAACCTATGGCTTAAAGCTGAGCCCTTCCCAAACTGGCCTGCAGACCCATGAACTAGAAAATAAAATGCTTTTTATTATAAGCCACTGAGTTTTGGGGGTAATTTGTTGTGCAGCATTATTGCAGCCACAGCTGACTAATACAGTGAAGCTGCAATAGCAGGATTAAAAGATAATATGCATGTGCTACCTGGATCTTGGCTCTCTCCATGTGTCTCTGCTTTGTTCAGTCTGTACCAGCTCCCAAGTCAGATTTTGCACTTGATCAACTCTCCCTGCCCCTCCCCCTCAAATCTGGTACATGACATCAACAAGCAACATAAATTTTACTAAAGATATTGCTAGGGAGATGGAGAAGAAGGCGTATACCATGCACAGTGCATAGCAGTTTACATCAAATCCCTTATAGACATCCTTTCAAGACTGTCCTGGGTTACCAATCACCTGATCATCACTCTCTATCTGCCCCCTAACCCCATGCTTCCTCTGAGACACTCCTTATAACTCTCTCTGTTTTCAGACAGAGGAAGTTAGCTGTAGCCTGTCCCTCTAATCTTGTATCTTATGTCCATCACTTAATGTTGTCTTCAGGTACACTCAAATCCAACAACAGGCTAGACTTTAGTTGTCAAGATCCATACTCTGAGATGGTGTAGCAGACATTATCCCTGTTCTGTCTATATCCCCTTGGCACTCACGTCCCAGACTGTCACTTCTGCTTCTTTATGAGCACACCTATGAACTTTTGTCTAACGACCTCCTGCAGCCTACATATGGGCTGGCCAGTAGTGCCAGGAATTGACTCTTTTTGGTGATGGATGGGAGTAGGTGGATAAATATCTTGCCCTTCTCACCCTTGGATGGGGAAGCTCTGAGGCATGTTCCATCCTGCATCCCTAAGGGCCCCAGCAGATTCAAGCCCCAGGTGCCCTCAGCAGACACCCTCTCAGAAATATACTGAGTATTGGCTTCCTTCCCTTTCCTAACTTTCTTAACCCTCTCCCTTACCATCACTTCTTGGGATTACCTCCCAAATAAACTATGCACACCCTGATCTTTGTCTCAGGGTCATCTCTGCAGGAACTCAACCTCAGACAGATGGCATGTGCGTATATGTGTGTGTGCACATTTACACATGCAAATTTGTATGGAAGTGTAGATGATATTAACAGCAAGTAAATATTTTCTTGCTATAAACAATGGTTTCCCCTTCACTTACTGGAGTGCCAGGCAGACAGTTAGCATCATTACATGGTAGCCCTGATGATTATGACGATAATCATAATTATGATGACTCTGGTGAGGGTGAATCTCTGTGCACTTTAGCTACATTGCACTTGGCATTGTCCCCCAGGTATCTTCTTGGTAGACTCTTCTTGCTTGTTCCTTGAACACCTGAACTCATGGGTATCTGTTTTACTTACAGCCTCTGGTCTGGCTTTAATACTTCCATAGTAATAATAACTCATAACTTCTAAAGAGCATTTTAGAGTTTATTTATTATTTATTGGCTGGCTACAGGGATCAAACCCTGGACCTTGATGTTATCAGCACCACACTCTAACTAACTGAGCTAACTGGCTAGCTGTGCATTTTAGAGTTTTTTTAAAGTGAGTTAACATTTATTCACTCATTAATTCATGCAAACATTATTTTTCAAACACCTACTATATGCCAGGTTTTGAACAAGGTGCTGGAAGAACGGCAGGGACCAAGACTGGCAGGTCTGTGCCCTCATGGAACTTATGTTCTAGTGGAGGAGAGGCACACAATGGTGAATGAATTTAACTAATTAATATTCTTTTTATTAAGAATATTAATTCTTTTTATTCTTAATATTAACTAATTAATTTTTTTTTGTCTTTTTTGTGACTGTTAAGGGGATCGCAACCCTTGGCTTGGTGTCGTCCGCACTGCACTTAGCCAGTGAGCTCACCAGCCATCCCTATATAGGATCCGAACCCGCTGGCGAGAGTGCCGCTGCGCTCCCAGTGCTGCACTCTCCCGAGTGTGCCACGGGGTCGGCCCTAACTAATTAATATTCTAAACAAATATTTTACAAATATATATCTTACAAACAAATAATTAAACAAGACCTTAAACAACTATGGTAAGAGGAACATAGAAAACAGATCAGGACAGTGTGATAGGGAGGGCCTGTGTGGGCACTCTTTAGGTGAGTGATCATGGCCAGTGACTGCAGAGAGAACAGGTAGACTGGAGTTCAGGTATTTGGAGTATGGAGATGATACATTTCATCTTGAAATTTAAAACAACCTTGCCAGATACCTATTCTTCCCCTCACCCCCTTTTTTCCCTAATGAGGAAGCTGTGGCTTGGAGAAATCCAGTAAACTTGCCCTAGGTCACAGAGGAAGGAACTGTGACTTATAATCAGTTGTTTGGAGATTACCCAGATGGCACTGAGCAGAAGACATCAGATGAGGGTGTCAGGAATCCAGAATATCACTCAGCCCACCCCAACCCCCAACCCCCAGTGTTGGGGATGTGATCAGCTTTAAGCCAAGTGTTACTGATGGCCCCCCACCCCCGCCTGCTCAGTGTTCCTAGCCAAGGCACACAGCAGGAGGAAGGCAGTCACCAGTCCTTCCCCAACAGAGCCAGCTGGGTGCCTGGAGCAACAGACGCTGCCTGGTCTACCCTGGCAGCCAAAGATGCCAGCTGCCACCTGGAAGCCTTTGGATAATGCAGTGATTGAGGGAAGTGCCATTGCTAACTCAGTCACACCTCCTTGCTGTATGTGGCAGCCACAGCATCACAGCATGGGTGCTGAGGGAGAGCTTCCACTTAAAGACACTACCAATGTTGGGCAGCGGGCTGGGCAGACTTGTTCCTGCATGCAGCTGAGCATGCATGCTTTCTCAATTCTTGGGTTCTGAGCTTGGGATTCCATAGATAAAATTTTCTTGAGTTTACCACCACTCCAGCAACTAACCAGTGATGCCTTCTGTCTAAAGGTTTTTCTTTTCTTTTTTTTTTTTTTAGTGGGGAAACAAAGGCACAGACCAGACAATGACTTGCTCATGATCATTACAATTATGAGCTCTTGTTAGAACTTAGAGACCCTTCTAAGTTTCAGTCTTCAGCTAAGAGCTGAGTATCTGCTATGTGACAGGCAGTGGCCAGGTGCTGAAAAGCTTACTTCAACTGAGAAACACAGGAACACGAATGGCAATGTGCATTACATTAAGAAGTGATGCTATAGGAATAGGTGTGAGGCATCTCCATGGGAATCCTGAAGAAGGGAGACAGCACTTCTCCAGTGGTGGAGAGGGCAGGTAGGGCGTGTGGGGTCTTGAAGAGCTGATGCAATGGTAATGCTTGAGCAGCACTGCCTGCTCTTTCCAATAAGACTTATTGGAGTTTTCCATTTGCTTAAACTCATTTTATTGAAAATATCCATTTATTTTTATTTTTAGCTTCAGTTTGAAGTTTGAGCATTTAATCGTGAAGGAAGCATTACCATCAACCTGTGCAAGCTTTATCTGGTCCCTAAACTTTTCTGTGTCTTAATTTCTTCAAAGGTTCTTGGGAAGACTGAATGAGTGAAAATATGTGAAGTGCTTAGAACAGGGACCTGCACTATGCTATGATTCTTGCCTTTTATCCCAGAGGACATCATTAGGTAGAAATTGGGTATGAACGAGTGACTGCAGCAATTCAGACACTTGCAAGCTATAAATTCTACCCCTGAAGCCGAAGGGGCCACCTCTGGCTTTAGTGCCAGGGTCTACAGATGAAGCCCATACCACAGTTCACCCTGCAGCACTGCTGCGAGGATGGCTGTGGGATATCATTTTGGTGTGTGGACATAATGCTTGTTGTTTCTCAGAAGGCAACAATGTGGACTGTGGGTTTGTTGTTTGCCACAGGCCAGCATTTGTTTTGTTTGCTAAAACACACATACGAATAAACCAACTAAGAAGCCCACGCTGCAAAGCACTCTTACGAAGACAGTCAAATCAGGGGACAAGCACGATCTATTGCAGCCATGTCCAAAGCCTTCTGGGCTTGTGACTAGGCTTAGAGAGGTTCTGCACAAAGAAATGACACTCTGGGGCCGGCCCGGTGGCTCACTGCTACAGTGTGCCGCTTGGGAAGCGCGGCGGCGCTCCCGTCGAGGGTTCGGATCCCACATACAGACCGGTTCCTGCTCACTGGCTGAGCGAGGCGCGCGAGCCACACCG
>NW_007727520.1:232243-256644 GCF_000696425.1 Galeopterus variegatus
AAAAAAAAAAAAAGAAAAAAAAAAAAAAAAAAAAAGAAATGACACTCTGAAGTGTGTCTCGGGCCTTTGGGTTTGCTGGAAATCTTGCGGGACAAACTGCTTCCTAGCATCTCATGGGAAGGGTTGGTGATGACCAGGACAGGTCAGCTGTGAGCAGAGGTTTGGATTTCAGAACAGAGCAGTAGACGGGAACTTACAGATGAAATCTTATTCCCAAAAAGGTTCTAACACATTAAAGACCCATCAAGAAACATCTGGGTGTGTCAGGACTAACAGCCAGCTGGTCCCAGGTGTTGGGGGTGGCTGCATACAAGCCGACAAGGAAAACAGGCAGCATTTGTCTGGTGCTCAGAGTACAGAGTGGGTTTTGGCTGGGGATGGCAACACATATGACAGTGGGAAGAATGTGGCTGTTTTTCGGCAGTGTGGCTATAATGCACATTTAGTTGTCCGCCTGTCTCCTTTTCTCCCTCTTTTAAAGTTGCAAGTCATATTCCATTAAGGAACCACCCTTGCTCTGCTTCTCAGCCAGCATGATATTGGAGTGGGGGGCTTTCCCTCAGCTCCAGCTGTGGGACTATAGTAGTCCATTTCTGTTACTTATGACAGAAATACATGAAACTGTGTAATTTATAAAAAACATTATTTATTGCTTACTGTTTCAGAGACTGGGAAGTGTGAAGTCCAGGGAACACATTTGGTGAGGGCTTTCTTTGGTGGTGACTTCAGTGATGCAGGGTGTCACATGGCAAAACGGAGGAAGCAGAGAGAGAGAGTTAACTCCTTGCTCCTTCTCCTTTTAAATCCCTCAGAACCATGCCCATGACCATCATTAAACCATCAATGGATTAATCCATTTACTTGGGCATGGTCCTCACAATCTAATCACATCTTCAAGGCCCCACCTTTCAATTACCATAAGAGGATTTCCCACCCTCTTAACACTGTCACAGTGGGGGTTAAGTTTCTAATACATGGACTTTGGGGGACATAATTCAATCCACAGCAGGGCCCTTGAATCAGGCCTGGCCAGTCAGTGTTTGTTCCACCTCCTTGACCGCAGGCCAATGGATGTCAGTCCTGAGACTTTAGCTGGAACTATCAAGTAATAGAAGCTTTCTCTCCACTTGGGTTGCTAGGCTAGAAGGATGAGGCCAGGAGTTTGTCCCCACCTTGCAACCAAGAGGAAGAGCCTGTCCTGGGTGGGGATTGGGGATGGCAACACAGGGGACAGCCAAGGCAGCAGATGGACAGTCACGACATCTTTTAGTTCCTTTATCCAGCTATACCTGAAGACCAACTCAACCCTAGACTTTCTAATTACTTGAGCCAATATATGAGGTCTTCAAAAATTCATGGAAAGATTTGTATTATCTTGTAATTTAATTTTTCCATGAACTTTTTGAAGTACCCTCATATATTCCCTTTTTTATTTAAGCCAGTCAGAATTAGGTTTCCATCTTTGAAAGAGTCCTAAACAACCTCTATGAGCCTCAGTTTTGCCTTCTGCCAGATGGAGTTTAGTAATACCTCTCCCACACAAAAAAGATGTCTAACACAGTGCTGGCACATAGTGGTAATTGTCTTTTCCTCTGAGCTCTGGGAGTGAGGGTAACCATGCCCCTTTCTTTTCTGGCAGCAACTCATTGTTGCCCAGATGACTGAAAATTACCCGAAAGCCAACAGAGGGGCTGGCAGCCTTCTTTCCTTGATGCAAATAGCATCATTTCTTCTGGGGGAGTGGAGGAACTCAGTGGAATGCATATTTGTCCCTGAGCTCTGGTTTCCAATTGCCACCCAAATGTGCCCTGCAGGCAGCCTGCTGCCTTCTACGTACAACAGCCAGAAGATAAACCTTTGATTTTTGCTCTTCTCTGCTTCTGAGGAATAATGTGTCCATAATGAATTACATACTTAAGAATAGCTCTATTGGTAACAATGCTTCAGAGAGAGAGCTGGCAAATCAGCCAGTCTTGTGAAATGAAAGCCATACATAGAGAGGTTTTCTTCTGTTTGCTTTATTTCGTGTCTGTAAAATTTCCCTAGAAATCTGGCCATAAGGAATGAAGACTTCTGCGCCCCTTCTTGCTAAATATCTTAGCTGCCGCCAACCTGGCCTCATGTGAAGGAATTGACACCTCCCTTACCTGGAGATGCAATTTTTGTACGCTGTCCAAGGTTCTGACAGGTGATATTCTTACGGAAATCGTCGGGGAGACATCTAGGCTCAGCTTAAAGACTGTGCTGTGCACAGAGCGATGAACAGTTAGGGTTCCAGTCTGCAAGAATTGGTAGGGAGAGGAGACCCCTGGTCCCTTGGAATCGTTTCCTGTCAGCATGTCTTCTTGGAAGGCCATATTCATCTTGGCTCTCTCTGAGACCTTGGGATCCACACAGAACCAAATGATGAGCAATCCAGAGTCAGGATGGTACATATGATTCCCTAATGCTCAATTGGGATGGTAGGTAAACATAAGCAGAATCAGTGATAATTATATTTAGTAGCTGTCACCATTACACACTTATTTTGTGCCAGGCACAATGCCAAGTACTTGATATCTATTTTCTCATGTAATCCTTATGACAACCCAGTAAGTTAGGTACTATTATTGTCCCTATACTGTAGTCAAGAAAACTGGAAATTGAAAGATTGTTTGACTTGGGGCAAGAGCTGGGTTTTGGCTGTAGGTCTATCAGAACCCATCCTTTTAACAACCATGTTATGCCTAGTGAACATGCTCAGGAATGAGTTATAGAAGACTCAGGAAGGTCAGTCCTGGCTCACTAGGTGATTTAGAGCAAGCCACCTCTCTTATTTGGGTTTTGAATCCCCCAGCTGTAAAATGAGTGGGTTATCTCTAAGGCCTTTAATGAACCAGGCAGCCTTGGTTTAGTAGTGAGCTCTCTGTCACTGGGTGTAAGCTTAAATCATAGCTAGGGAACTGCATGGCAATGACGTCACAGAGGGGATTCACTCATAGGATGGTGATGAGTCCACATGACCTTTATCATTCTTTCTCCTATGACAGTCTGATGCCAATATTTTTTCACCTATTTTCAAATTGAAAAGGCCAATATTTATGCTCCCTGGGATGTAGTCTTACCAATTTTGAGGTGGCTCTATTTGTCTGCTGCAATTTGCCATGGTGACTCAGCAAGAGGCGGGGAGCAGGCACCCATCCACTCAGCTTTCCTCCTGAAGACTTTGCTTGGCTAAGCACAGGGACACTGGGTGGGAGGGACCCAAGATAATTGCTGGAAATATATTTGTTGCTGATTTTCCCTTTGTCTTCAGCAGACACCAGATTTCCCCACCTCTAGCAGGATTCTCACTTCATCGAACACTTGAACGCCCATTAGTGAAGCTTGTCACTTTCTTATTTGCAGGAAATGTCTGATGCAGAAGGGCAGGTACTACTTAAAATGTTAAGGCAGCAGTGCAGCTTGCAGGTAAATTTCTGTGTAAAAATTCACTTTCTGCTTTGGAGCAGGGAAATAATGTCAGGGCTGTCTAATGGCAGTCAGACATGGCTATCTTCAGCAGGAGAGGAAGGGGTAAACAATCTCAGTAATCCGGCCTGTTCTTTCATCAGTTTAAGATCCCAGTGATATTTCCCCCCACCTCCACATTTCCAGTCTTCATTCAAGGCACCCTGTTGTCCTTCCAAGTCCTCTCTTTATATTCTTCTTTCTCTGTCATTATTCTCCTCCATCTCTGCTGCCATGTCAACATTCCTCTTGGAGTAATGTCCTGACATCTTCATGCCTCTAACTTCTCTGTATGACGATCAATTCTGCAAGCAGCTGCCATTTGACAACTATTGAGGGAAAGTTCTGGGCAACTGCTTCTCAGCATATAAAATTTCAATTCCTCCTGAGTGTTTACAGAAAACAAATAAACAACACCTTCTCCACGCCCACCCCCCCCAATCCTAGCACATAAGAGTGCTTGCTACATGATGCCAGGAACTATGCTAGGCATTTTATGCATTAACTTGTTTTTCACAACAGCCCTATGAGGTGGGTATTAATAGCCTCATATTACAGCTGAGTAAACTGAGGCTGAGAGATTAAATAAATCCTCTGAAGAGCTCTCAACTTGTAAGTGCCTCACCCAGATTTAAATCACAGTGGTCTGCATTTTTTCTATTTTTTTTATTATTACTATTAATAGACTTTAGTTTTTAGAGCAGTATTAGGTTTACAGAAAATTGAGCAGAAAGTGTAGAGAGTTCCCATATACCCACTTACAAACACCCATCTTCCCCATTATTAACATCTTGTATTAGTATGGTATATTTTCATAGTTGATGAACCTATATTGACACATAATCACCCAAAATCTATATCTATAATTTACATTAGGTTTCACTCTTCTTGTACATTCTGTGGGTTTGAACAAATGTACAATGACACATACTTATCATTATAGCATCATACAGAATAGTTTCGCTGCCTTAAAAATCCCTTGTGGTCTGCCTATTTATCCCTTCCTCCCTCCCCTGAGACCTTGGCAACCATTGATCTTATTACTGTCTCCATAGTTTTGCCTTTTCCAGTATGTCATATAGTTGAAATTATACAGTATGTAACCTTTTCAGACTGGCTTCTCTCACTAAGCAATATGCATTTAAGGTTCCTCTATGTCTTTTTGTGGCTTGATAGCTCATTTCTTTTTTTACTGAATAATATTCCATAATTTGAATATACTGCAGTTTGTTTATCCTGGTATGCATTTTTTATACCCTCTAAAGCCTCCCTGAATGCAGATTACTTAGGCTGAAATTTCGGATCCTTCATAATCTGGCTTCCAACTTCCTTCTTTCCAACCTTATTCCTTCTCATATCCTATTGACCTCACTCTTCCCTGCACATAATCTTAATTTCTCCAAGCTTTTGCTCAAACTGCTGCTATTTTCAAGAATGCCTTTTTCTCCATTTTTGCATATCTAAATCATACCCAGTGTTTCAGGTTTCACTTAAAATGCTATCTCTTTCATAAAGCCTTACCTCCCCACCTGCAAAGGATTTATTTTTCTTCAATACAAGTGCTGTGTAAGGTTGATAAGGACAGCTATGTCCTTGGTCATTCAGCATCTTGTCACCCAACCTCTGGTTAACAGGTACTCAAGGATCTACTCCTCCAAATTTGGTCCATGAAGCCCAAGCACAGACAGCCATCACCCCCTACCCTACAGCAGATGAGCCCATCATTAACTGCATTTCCCAGGGGATTGACTTAGGGATGAGCATGTCAGCTCATCAGAATCAATAAGACTCCTGTTCCTAAATTTGAAGCTGAGAGGGTGTGAGAGCTGGAGCAGTTCCAGCTCTATTGTGGCCTAAGGGGGAATCTGTTGGAGAACAGGGTCATATGTGGGAGAAAATGAAAGAGAGAAATTAGGTCCTGAGGATATAATTTGCATCTCCAATCAAACTGTACTCATGTGAGCTAATAAACTCATCTTTATTCAAGGCTATTTTGGTTGGACTTTCTGATATGTGCTACTAAAGGACTTGCCTACACAGGTGGAGAATGGTAGGTACTACAAGGACAGTATGGCTAAATGTTCTCAACAGACTACCTGGGGATTCTCTGTCCATTCAACAAATATTTATTATATATCATGTTCCAGATGTTGCACTAGGTGTTAATGACTGCAAAGGACTCACAAGAGCTTTCTGAAGCCACGGAGATACTGGACAGTTGCAGATCTGTTATCTAGGCACATGAGGGTCCCATCTGCACTTATAAACACAATCCTTCAGCAAATGTCTATATAGGACATACAGGGGTGTTGTGAGGAGTGTTTTGGGGCAGGAGTAGCTCAGCAGGTTCATTGCAGACCCAGCTGCCTAAACACTCTCAGCAATTTTTAGCTTCTTTCACTCCCTGGAAGAATAATGCAGGGCAGAATTCAACAAAGCCAGACCCCACCACTACCACCACTGGTGGGAAGGGGATTCTTCCACCAGCCAAGCCTGGTTGTTATGGGACTTGTGGGTGCCTAAAATCTCAACTGTTTGTCTGGCTCCACAGATTTGGAAGGTAGTTGGGGGTGGGGAGATGGGAATGAAAAACATTATTAGCAGAGTCAGAGAATTTGGCCTAGGGAGCAGGTGATGGGATGTGGCAGCAAAGAGCTGTTGGGTCAGGGGCGCACTCAGGCTGTGATGGGATAGTGCTCACTGCACCTACCTGTGGCAAATGTACTTGTAGCTTGTTCTGCCTCTCTACCACCAAATATGGAGAGCAGCACTTCTGGAATTTGAATAAACATATGGATTTCCTGGAAGTCTTATTAAAATGCAGATTCTGATTCAGTAGCTCTGGGGTGAGGCCTGATACTCTGCATTTCTAACAAGCTCCCAGGTGATGCTGATAGTAGCAAGGATGTAGGAAACAGGAAGTTAATTTTTCTTGGGCACATTGCCTGTTTTGTCATTTGGGCTTGCTGCCTAATTTCCTTAAAAGCTCTGATTGTCTCTCATGCTTCAGAGAAATACTTGCACCTGGCTGAGTTCAATTGTAAGTTCCACCATTAAGTAGGGGCATTTTCAAACTGTGATAAGCTCAGATGAGAGTATCTGGGGTGGGTAATGAGGCCAACTATTCAATAACCAATTTAGCCATTCGATACATATCTGCTGAGCTCCTATGGTTGCTGGACATTTGCTCTGGAATAATAGCCATCAACTAAAGAGATATGGCACTGTCCTCCTGGGACTTCAGGTCCAGCCACCAAAGAGACCAATCCTAAGCAAGCAAACAATCAAACACAGTAATTTCATGTTGTGGTGAGTGCATGAAAGGATACTGATGAATGGCTAAGTTTGAGACTACTGAGGGGGAAGGGAGTATTTTAGAATGAGTGGTTGTATTAGTTTCCCACTGCTGCTGTACCAAATTACTATAAATTCAGTGGCTTAAAACAACACAAATTTATTGTCTTACAGTTCTAAAAATCAGAAGTTCAAAATCAATCTCACTGGTCTAAAGTCAAGGTGTCTCAGGGCTGTATTTCTTCTAGAGGCTCTAGGGGAGACTCCATCTCCTTGCCTTTTCCAGCTGGCTCATGGTCCCTTCCTTGCATAATGCCGAACTTCTCTGTCTGTTGTCAAATCTGCTTCTCTGACTCTGACCCTTCCGCCTCCCTCTAGTAAGGACTCCTGTGATTACACTGGACTGACCTGGATAATCCAGGATATCTTCCCATCTCAAGATATTTGATCATATGCAGGGTAACACACTCACAGGTTCTGGGGAGTAGGATGTGGACATCTTTGTTGGGGGTGGGGGGAAGGAGTAGGCATTATTCTATCTACCAGAGAGGTCAAGAGGCCTCTCTGAGGAAGTGACATTGAAGCTAAAAGTTCAGCATAAGTCAGAAATGTGAAGACTAGAGGAAACAGATTTCCCAGTGGAGGAAACAGCAAGAGCAAAGGCCCTGAAGAAGGACTGCAGAGAACCCCAGAATGGTGGAGCCCAGGGAGTCAGAGAAGTGACATTGAAGCTAAAAGTTCAGCATAAGTCAGAAATGTGAAGACTAGAGGAAACAGACTTCCCAGTGGAGGAAACAGCAAGAGCAAAGGCCCTGAAGAAGGACTGCAGAGAACCCCAGAATGGTGGAGCCCAGGGAGTCAGACAGGATGAGAGTGGAGCAGGAGACAGGGGCCAGACATGTGGGCCCATGAACTATAGCAAAGACTTTGGATTTTACCCTAAGTGTGATTAGGAGCAGGTTATTGATGTGACCTGATTTGTGTCTGAGTGCTGGCAGCTACTTAGCTCCAGCTCATGTTTCCAATGTAGGAATGCCAGACCAGTGTGGCCAGGTCTTCTGACTTTTCAGAGAAAGCTGAAAATCTAGATATTTCTAATGTCGAGATCCCAAGTTTAAATTATTAGCAATATATTGAAAAAATTTAAAGCACACATGCAGGTCAGGTTTGGCCCAGAGCTGCGGGGCCGCCATCTCTGAAGAGGCTCTGCTACATATTCACTGTATAACCCGGAGTGAGTGACAGAAACTTCTGAATCCCAGGTTCCTGCTTTGCACAGTGGAGAGAATAATGATGCTACCACAAAGATTTGTTGTGAGGATTCAGAGTACGTCAGTGACAGAACCCATAAAGAGTACTTAGCACGGTGCCTGTAAGCATTCAATATGCACATATCCATGTCTATATATTTTTTAATTTGAGAGGATTAGATAAAGGTTTGGAAATAGGTGACCTTTAAAATTGCTTCTGCTCTGAGATTCTGAGATGATAAAAAAAAGTCCTCATTAATCAGACTGTATATTTAAAAGCAGAAGACTTGAGTTATCTTCCCTAGCCCGGATTTAATTTCCTTATCCAGTATGCGTTGCTCAGAAAGCATCTTTGGTAAGATGACAATGGGCTCTGAGAAAACTACCCTTGACAGTGAAAACCACTGTAGTGAGGAACAAGACCCCCTGCTGCTGATTATGCACAGCACTGAGGGGCTAAAGCCCCAGCAATCAAGTGGTTAGGCACCGAACATCTGTTAAATTGGCCCTTTTTCAAGGGTTTTGGAGTTGACACCTCTCCTGAAAATCCATGTGCACTTCCTCCCTTCCTTCTACCCAGTGCAGTGAAATCTGGGGAGGGAATGGGTACATATGTGCAGCTCACTGCCTGGCTATCTACAGGCGAACCTGAAGATGAAAGGTTTTTGCTCAGAATGGCCTTCTCTGAGGGCCATGCTAGGTATCTCCCACCTCCAGGACCCTATGGAGAAAAGCACAGAGTAGAGTCAGAGCAAGACTGATCCCAGGCAGAGCTCCAGGGAGAGGGGGCTGTCAACAGGCTCGGGAGGATATGCTGAGGTTGAATTTTATCAACCAAGAGCAACACTAGCAAATGACAATGACAAATACATTGCGTGGCTTCTTGGAATACCATCCAGGGACACTTGGGCACAGACATACACTCATGTGCACACAGAACTTTGATTTCCTTATTAAGCTTCAGAGGCAGCTTGGAGTTGGAAAGATAAAGAGCCATCCCCGATCCCAACACATTTCTAATTGAACATCCTCAATAGGAGTCAGGACACAGAACTAGGCCAGGTGGCCTCCAATTCTCTCAATCTCAACTTCTAAAGTCTCTAACAGGGATAGTGAATAGTGTGAGGAAAACATACAGCACCATACAAACATAAAGTATGAATTTTGATGTTACTCTTTTTTTTTTTTTTGGCAGCTAGCTGGTACGGGGAACTGAACCCTTGACCTTGGTGTCACAAAGCTGAGCTCTAGAATTCTGATGTTATTCTTGTCCTGGATGGCATTCACTTAATGAGCTTCAGTGTTCAAGACTATTAGGCTTGTTTGCAAGCTGCCAGACTGACTCAAGCTAACACAGGCCCAAAGGGACAGATGGAAGGCTACGGGGCTGGCAGAATCAAAGGAAAGGCTGAAGCCTTGGACAGGGCTGGCAGAGGCAGCTCTGGAATCCAGGGCAGGAACTGACTCACTCCCTGGGGACTCCATCAGGAGGTGAGTCTTTGTCTTGATTTTCAGTCCCCATGTCTTCTGCTGAGGATTTAAATTTCTGAGAGATTCTGGTGGCATGGATCAGCTCTCTCCTTGGCTAGCAAGTGGCCAGGACTGACAGGCCTGCCAGACTGTGTGCTATGGGGAAGGAAGTTTCCCCAAAGACATATTGATGTACTGTTACCAAAAGAAAGGGAAGAAAGCAGGAAGGCAGAAACAACAGATGTCTACCACGAAGGCCCTGCACAAAGAGGTTCCAACCACCCCTGCTGGCCCACTTTCCATGACTCCCAGTGTACACCATCCCCTCTTCTTCACTGAATTCACCATTCCTCCAGTTCATGCCCTGCTCACGCTGGGATGCCCTGCTGCCTACTCTGCATGGGTCTCAAGTCCACCTCATGAGTTAAGGAGTAGGTTTTATTGTAGACAGGGAAAACTTACAAAGCTGGTGCTTTCACACCTCACAGAGAGGAGCCATTGCCGGGCCCTCAGTAAAGATCTGATTTCCAGGAGGGACCCCCTAACCCCTGTTCTTCTTCCATTTATAGGGCAAAAGTGAAAACAGCCTTGTCAGAACGTGGAGTACATAGGCTACTTGGTGTCATTAGTCCAGACTTGTGGGGCCAGCCATTTATAGGAACAGTCTGGGGACACCAGCTGGCCCGCATCTTGGGGTGCATGGAAAGTTAGAGTCCTTCACAGGTAAAGAAAGCCATCAGTCCTATTCAAAGCTGAGTTTGGGTGCAGCCCTTCTGGTTGGGAGAAGTGGAGGAATCTTGGTCCTAGCTAGCTTGTTTCCAGGCAACCTAGAATAAACCCTGAGGCCGCTTTTGAGCAATTATGCTTATTGCACCATATGTATGCAACTCCAATGCCACTCTTTTTATAGTTCTTTCACTGGTCCACACTCCTGAGCCCCAACATCCACAAACTAGTCATCTCTCATTCCTCTGAACTTCTTGATGGGGCTCCCTTGTGAATTTGCCCTCTCTTTCCTGTTTCTGTCTTTTCTCATTTTGCCCAGAATCATATCCAGGATTTTAGATGCCCGTGTCCTAGTCTTCTCTACTAGACTGTAATCTCTTCAAGGGCATCTCCTATATCTCTCTTATTTTTATATTCCTGTCACTAACTGGGAGCTTGGCCCATATTACCCTCCATACAACATAAGACGTGTCCTAGTCTTCTCTACTAGACTGTAATCTCTTCAAGGGCATCTCCTATATCTCTCTTATCTTTATATTCCTGTCACTAACTGGGAGCTTGGCCCATATTACCCTCCATACAACATAAGACAACGAATGAATGAATGAATGAATGAATGGGTTCAGCCACAAGATGGAAATCTATTGAGAGATGTAGAGATGGTGTTATTAAAAACACCAATTCCTTTGACAAATATGTTGATCATCTATTACACATCAGACAGTGGGAAAATCCATGGAATCCAGTGAATAAGGCATCTAAGATCCTCACCACGATAGAGGTAACTGGATATTCATTAACTTCCTCTGAACCCTGGGAGTGAGTTTTGCTAAATCCTTAATAATCCAAGATAAACTGGCCCTTCTCAGATTCAGATTTACTGGGGCATGGCATTGAATCAGAAGGAAACTGGACCAAAAGTTCCATATATTTGTTAAGGATTTGGGGAATAAAGAAAAACTTCTCTCTGTCTCTCCTTTAATACCCACACATTCACATGGTCACTGATTTACTGGGGCATGGCATTGAATCAGAAGGAAACTGGACCAAAAGTTCCATATATTTGTTTAGGATTTGGGGAATAAAGAAAAACTTCTCTCTGTCTCTCCTTTAATACCCACACATTCACATGGTCACTTGGAAGTTGAGTCAAGATTTGCCCTGCTCAAGACAGTTATTATGCCAGAGACACAGCAGGGGGTGGCATTGTTTTGACAGATTTAAAAGGCTTCAAAACTAAATGGTTTAAATGTAACATGCTGGCTCTGTGAGCTGTCACTCAGAAATTGCTGCAACCATTGATCTGTCAGAGTGAGGTCTGATCAATCGCTGGGTAGGGAAAGGTCTGGCTTTCAAGTCCATGCCTCTCTTACTCGCCACCTCTCGGCTTGGGAAAGGGACAGGGGACAAAAGGTATTGGGTTATTTTAAAACCTTGGCTTAATCACTAAGAATAAACCTTATGGATTGTAAAGCATAGGGCTCTCGTTTTATAAACATTACAGGTGAGGAGCCTATTGTATCTTCTCTCATCACTTCACTAGTTTAGTTCCCCACCTACCCCCACCTTGGTCACCCATTTAGATTAAGGGGCCCCCAAAAGAGGGAAAGCTCATTTTCCTCCTATTGGGTCACTGTTACATAGGGGGAGAAATGAGGGTTACGCATGTGTCAAAAATAACTCAGTTTAGGAATGTTAATTTCCATTTGACAAATGCATGCTTAAGTCACAGCTGTTTGAATGAAGACCAAGAACAACATAATTGATCGAATGATTAGACTATTTCAAAAAACTAGACTTATCCCTCATGTCTTAGGTCCAGCATCTGCTCCTCTGGAATAGCTTTCTCTGCTCAACCCAGCCAGAAGTTGGCATTTCTTGTACATACCCACCCTGTGTATACTTCTGGAAAAGCATTTGCTGAAGCATATTGTAGTCATTTGGAAGCATCTTCCATTGTTTGCTAGTACATCTCTTTGAGAATGAAGAGCCCATCTTATTTTTTTCTATATTCTTAGCACCTTGTAAGTATTCAGTAAATGTCTCACAAATGAAGGAATGAACACCAATTATACACATGCCCCCTGTTATGGCGGATATGAGAGAAAGAGATGGAAGGATTGGGAGGGGGAGTTATGAGAGACAGAAGGGAGCAGAGATAGACAAAGGAAAACAGGAAGAGGAGCAGACAACCAAAGAGAAGAAAAGAAGGCAATGCTCCAGGAAGGAGACAAATTTAGAAGGAAGAAGCTCAGTGGCTTTGAGTATGATTCCAGGAAAATATTGATCAGACCCTGCTGTTCCCTGGAGCTTAGGGCTGAGAGTGGATTCTAGTTATCACTTCTCTCTGAAGTGCTAATTAGAGGATTAGCCATTGTTCAGAGCTCTTTAGCCACTTTTTATCTTCCCTAGCTCCACTTGGAAGGGGATGACTTCAGGGGAGCTAATTTTCTGTACTGCAGCCCCAAAGCCAGAATACTACCATGAGAGCTGGATAAAACCAGGTTTGGCTCTTTGAGCTGATTCTCAAGGTCTTCTTTGTCTCACTGGTTGAAAAGCAAGGTTTTTGCATCTGCTTTCATTACCCATAGAACTGGATCTCAACCTCCCTACTAAACCACATCTGTCAGCAAAGAGAGAAGGACATGCAGAGAGAGACAGGCAGAGGAAGAGAGAGAGAGTTTTGAGGTACCCATCTCTCATTTATTAGGTTCTTCTTGTGTGCCAGCCATCACCCTCAGCAAATTACATGCAGTGTCTTGCTTAATCTTCACCTTTGAGGTATGCATTTTTCTCATTCCCATTTATGATGAGGGAACTGAATCTTAGAATAAATAACTTGCCCAAGGTCAGATACCTGGTCCCCATTAGAGTCCATATTTGAAATCAGGATGGTCTGACTCCAGAACCCAGACCATTTGCCATGATGTTGCTGAACTACTACCCACCAGGAGACACAGGATCTCTGGTGGGTGTGCAATGATGATGATGATGGTGTGATGACACATGGCAGCTAAATTGTTATTATTGAGCATTTATTTTGTGCCTAACACTGAACTGAGGGATTCAAATGCATTGTGCTATTGAAACCTCCCAACAATTCAGTGAGGTAGGTTTTATGATTTACTTGTAGAATGAGAAACTCGATGCCCAAAGAAATTGAGGGACTCACCTAAGGCCGCCCAGTGAGTTACACAGTGGCAGAGCTGAGAATTGAAACAAAGTCTGTCTGGGCTGTAAAGATGATGCTAAGTCTGGGAAAGGTAAAAGCAGAGGATTTCTTCATTGACTGAAGTTCACTTTGATTTACAGAATCTTCCTGGAGGAAGAGTTCTCCGGGGATCTTTCGATTCACTCCTTTGACTTTGAGTAAGTAAGCTATTGTTATCTCGTTTTGATAGTTGCAGTAGGATCAGAGATTTTTAAGGGAGTCGTTCAAGATCACTCAGTTTGGATATTCATTAGGAAATGTGTTTGACATCATCTCAAGTCCTCCTAAGACTGTTGGGTGGCTAAGAGTTGTCTGCTCCATCTCCTCATACCCTCTTGGTCTTTCTTCATTTCATTTTCCCAGCTGGTGCCCAATGTCCATTGCTGTTCCTGGAGTCTCAGGGCCCTTATTATTCCTGGCTTTGCTGTCTTTTTGAACCCCTTTTCCTCACTAAAATTTATCTCACTGTGTCCCTCTTGACATTGTCAGGTGACTGAAGTCAATTTGATCAAATTCAATTTGCACTAAAGCATTAACGGCATATTATGGCAATCCTTCTGGGTTAAGTGCTGTGTTTTAGAATACCTCATGTAAATCCTGGACCAAGGCTGCACACTGCAGCATAGTGGCAGACAGCCCAAGAGATGTTCTGGTGAGGTTGTCTTTCTGATTAAGCAAAGCACTTGACCTACACATAAAGGCTACTCTCCCTAGCACTTACCAGTTTAGAGAGGTTTTTCCAGGTAGAGCTTCAGTTGCCTTAATCTGCAAAATGGGATGGGGATTTCTGCCTGGAAAGAGAAATGTTCTCTTACATTAAGATCAGTCTAATTCCAGAAATCTAATCTGGGGAGGCAGAGGCTGTCAGGCAGCCAGCAGAATTAATGAGAAAATTGGAATAAACACAATGTGTGTCTCGTTGACTCGGTTGAGAGAAGGTGACTTGGTGCCAGGCTGCAGAGTCTTGCTCTCCAGAGTGTGTACACTCGGCGTACGTGCCTCTTTGGAAGTGCTGTATGCTCCGAGCTAATGAATTGAAAGGCATGGATGAGGGCTTAGAATAGAATGCCTCTA
The DNA here is from genome assembly GCF_000696425.1 of Galeopterus variegatus. Lineage (NCBI taxonomy): Eukaryota > Metazoa > Chordata > Mammalia > Dermoptera > Cynocephalidae > Galeopterus > Galeopterus variegatus. The sequence continues at coordinate 246,758 of NW_007727520.1, forward strand.
CTTGGATAGCTTCTGGAGAACCTTTCATTTACTTGAATCGCATCTTAGATCTGCCCTGTGTGATCAAATTAATGAGGAGTAGCACATACACAAAGCCCCTTAGTGTGGGATAAAAAAGACATCATGCTCAATAGGAATGGCAAGAGAGAGAAAGCAGTAAGTGATTCAAGGGCTTCTGTGATTCACTGTGCATAAGCTTCACAAAGCGGGGTTTCTTCTTTTCTCTGCATTGGGAAATGCAAACATCAGGAATGGGAGAAAATTGCCATTTGATTGAGTCCTTCATAATGGGGAGATTTTTTTTTTTTTTTTTTATAAAGGATGTACACAGGAGGAGCTGCCATTTCCTTACAACCCATTTGCTTTAATTGATCAAATATTTTTATTCCTGGCTTATTCTTTTGAGGGGAAATTGGCTTGGCAGAAAATAGGTACAAGAGGGATGATGGGGCCTAGTTCATGGGTCTGTGCTTAGAAAGTGGGAGCAGAGAGTCAGGGACAAGCGTTATTCAGGGTGAGATTTGCACAGATTGTTTTAATGTCTCAAGGATTTCTAGTGACCTAGAAGGTGAATTAAAAGGGTATGGGTTACCCTTTTAGTAATAAAGAAGAGGAGCTACAGCATAGTGCAAGGTTGCAAACGTAAATCCCACAGAGGGAAAACAGGTAATATACATGAGTAAATTAGGCTGTGTACAGGAAACTCAACAGGACAAGTCTAGAGACAAAGAGTACTTAGCTTCAGTGTCTGGGGAATAATAGGGAGTGGTGGGGACTGTGGTAAACTGCAAAGCACTTAGACTGTCACAGACTAATAACCTCTGGAGAGTGGTTTAAAGCACAGGCTATCAAATTAGAAAACCTGGATTAGAATTCCAGTTTTACCTCTTATTGGTTTTAAGACCATAGGCAAGTTGTTCAAACCTCATAAAGTGAAAATAGGAGGTCAAAAAAACAGTGTGAGAAGGATGATCCCTGTATTGGTCAGTACAGGCTAAAATATATTGTAGTAAAGATACACTGTTATGGGTTGAATTGTGTCCCTCCAAATTTATATGTTGAAGTCCTAATTCTCAGTACTTCACATTGTGACCTTTTACTGGAAGTAGGATTGTTGCAGATGTAACTAGATAAGATCATTAGGTTGGGTTCTAATCAAATATGACAAACATGTCCATATAAAATGGGGAAATTTGGACACAAACACACACACCCACCACACACACACACAATGTCATGTGAATATGAAGGCAGAGGTTGGAGTGATGCTTGCACAGGCCAACAAATGCCACCAATTGTCAGCAAACCATCAGAAGCGAGGCAAGAGGCAAGGAGCAGATTCTCTCTCTCAGCCCTTAGAAGGAATCAATCCTGCCAACACCTTGATCTTGGACTTCTAAGATCTAGAACTATGACACAAGAAATTTCTGCTGTTAGGCCACCCAGTTTGTGGTATTTTGTCACAGCATCCCTAGCAAATTAATATATCTTCTGCATCCCAATGGCTTAAAACAACAGTTTGCTTCTTGCATGTGCTACATGCCCCTTTTGGGATGGCAGGGAACTCTGCTGGTGTCATCATTCAGGTACTGAGCTGATGGAGTAGCCCCCATCTCAACGGGAAGCTTCCTGGTCCACCTTAGCAGGGGAAGAGGGCATGGAGAATGGTATCCCAGCTTTTAAAATACACTGCTCACATTTCATTGACCAAAGCAAATTATATGGCCATGCCTAATATCCGGAGGGAAAGGAAGTACAACTGTTCCATGCGCTTGGAAGGAGACAAGAACCAGAGGATGAGCACAAGTAGTATCTATCATGATTATTTAAGAATATGTGCATAGAAAAAAGATTGGATAGCAACGTACCAAAAAGCACTGGTTGATGTTAGAGTGTCTGGATTACTACACTTTTCTAATTTTCTAAATTTTCCCGCAAAGGACATGTATTACTTTGCGTCTGGGAGAAAAAACATTTTCCTTTTCTAGTACTTTATTTCTGTGCGTGTGCATGTAGCTGGTCAGTATGGGGATCTGGAACCTTTCTTGGGAGGGTGGCTGGCCAGTATGTGGATCAGAACCTGTGACCCTGGTGTTATAAGGTTGTGCTCTAACCAACTGAACTAACTGGCCAGCCCCCTCCTTTTCCTTTTTTAAATAAAATAAAGGTAAGGTCACTTATCTAAGGTTATCTACTTAATAAGTGGGTGGACCAAAAGAAACTTAACTTGAATTTCTTTACTCTTTTCTTTTTATAAAAGGAATGGGTTAAGGTCAGCACTGTGTGTAGAGAAATTCTTTTATCCAAAAGGCTTTACATGTAGGGGCCTGGCCAGTTAGCTCAGTTGGTTAGAGCGTAGCCTTGCAACACCACACTCAGAGGTTTGGATCCCTGTGATGGCCAGCTGCAAAAAAAAAAAAAAAAAAAAAAAAGCTTTATGTATAAGATGGACATGGACACTATCAGGTTGATTTCAATGTTGCCTAGAAACCTGCTGATAACTTCAAACAGATACTCTCATTTGCCATGCTTATGTCCATTAGACAAAAGTCCACAGGGTGACTTGTTCAAGAGATGATGGGGAGGGTACGTCTATTCAAGGGAAGATAGTGTGTAGATAGAAAGTAGCTGATAGATTAGAGACAGTGTCTTAGGTCAGGTTCCCCAGAAGGAGACCCTGAGATGATACTGTATTTGCATGTGACTTATTTAGGGTGTGCTCCAAGGTGAAGCTGGTGAGGGAGTGAGAGTAGCAGAACAGGATGGAGAAGAGGTCAAGCACAGGTGTCCTTTACACTTGATCCCAGCCTAATCCCATGGGGAGCTCTGTAGAGTAAATTGTACCTTATAGCTGGCCCTGACTTGTGGCAAGAGAGCTAGGCTTTCATACTCCTGCCCTAGTCAGGATTGGATTCCAACAACTTGCAGCTATCTAAAAGTGAGAGCAGTCCTCTGAAGATAGTTGTAGGTGTGAGCCATCAGGAGCAAAACACATAGAAGCTGGCCAAAGCATCGCATTAATGGTTAAGAGGGTCTGAGAGGTTCTGGGTGGGGCATCAGCAGTGCCCACTACAGATGGGGACTTCCTGAGGACAGAGCTTCTGGCCCTGCAGATAACTTGTGCTTCACAGACTGTGTGCGGAGCCTAAGAGCCCATGGGTAAGAATTTTAATTGAGACAGAAAACAGGCTCTTAACCCACTCCTTTCTGGCAGTGGTGGCTTTTGGCCACAGATATCTCCATCAGCTGTCATTGGGAAGGGCTGACAGATGGTTTCATATCGACATGGATGTCCGGGGGAAAAAAGAGGTGCATTGTAATAACCATGTAAGAATTCTTGACCCAACTGAGAAATGAAAAATGGCAATTTTGTTGAGTGCTTTTATGAAAATTTAAATGTGGGAGAAATTCCCCGGCTTCCTCCCCTTGCCTTCTCGTACTATCATCTCCATTGGAACCAAGCCTGCCTGCTTCTCGCCCTCTCTTCCTTTCTCCTGCTAAGTGCTAGAAGGCAATAAAGCAAAGTTTTCCTGAGGCCCATAAGAGGAAACTCAGGGAAAAGACCTTCAGAGAGTCTGACCTGCGTTCAAATCTTCGTGCTAACACTCACCAGCTACGTGAATTAATCTCCCTGAATCTCATGTTCCTTACATATAAAATAGGGAATAATAATACCTTTGCCTCTTAGGACTGTATTACAGTTAGAAAGGACTGTAACCTTTCTTAGTCTCAGTTCCTTAATCTATACTATAAAGTGTAATAAAATTAATACAATAAACAATGATGATGATAACTCCTACCTCTTAGGATTGATCTGGGGTTTAAAGAACTCAATCTAGCAGAGTGACAGCATAGGTTATTGTACCTGTCCTGTCCTGGGTACCCCTCTACCCCACAAATCTCCTTATAGGTAAAAAGAATGGGTCTTTCCACTCTTGCTACTTCTGGTCAGGTTACATTTCATAGACTTGGAATCCATTTGCAGTGCTGCATCTTGTGTTTTCTAATAAAAATCCTTCTCTTTTTCTTCTAGCCATCATGAGCAATGACCACAGTTGTCTCTGGGTGAGCAGACACAGAGCCCTCCAAAGGCAGAGAAACCTCATCAGGCTGGGCCTGCTGGGCCGAGGTGCAATAACTATGAATGAGGAAATGTCAAGGAACTTTTTCTCCTAGGAAATGTCCTGGACCAATCTGGACCCATTTAATTTCTAGTCAAGAAGCACAAATTGAATCCTGCACTACATGCATTTATCTCCTCATGTTTCTCTGCAGGAATCTAGATGGGGATTAACAGACTTACTCTAAGAGGCAAAGACACAGCGGGTGCGGTTGAGTCCTTTGTCTTTACAGGGTTTGAAAGGATAGATCTCTAACAAGTCTAGTTTAATCTTGGCTCAAGTTAAAGTATGGTGAATTCCAGGCTAGGAAGAATAAATTGGGATGCTACAGAATGTTAGAGATAATTTAATTCAAACTCCCTTGCTCAATAGATAAAGGAACCTGAGCTCAGCAAGGGGACTGGTGTGTCCATAGCCACGTACCAAACTGCTGCAGGCTGGGACAAGAGCCAGATCACCTGACTCCTGAGCCAGTGCTCTGGACAGGGCATCCAACCTTTGTCATTCATGTTTGTACCACTGTTGTGATTTGTGTCACATTTACACACCATCTGCACGATTATTAACATGGTTTCCTTCTTACTTGTATGGACTCTATTTTTTATTCCTAAATAAATTTATTTTGAAAGGAAATAGCTGTAAAGGGAAAGCAAGGATTGTTTGCCACAAATAGAAGGTAACTATAAAAAATAAATGCTACGAAATGAAGCAATACAGTTAAATTTTAGCAAGGTACTGCTGTTTGTGAAGAGACTGTTCATTCTCTCTGGTGAGAGGGAGATTCACGTAAAAGAGAACTTGAAAGGGAATAGCTTTTTCACCAAAGAAGAAGATTTTTTAAATGATGTATTTGTGAAACACCTGAAATTGTCTCTCATATCATGAGTGGTCAAGTGGATCAGGAAAGAAAATCATATTGTGTGTGAAAGTTTCTAAGGAAATCTGATACTTGACACTACTTGGGTTAGAATTCAAACTTTACCAGCTACCAGACCTTCAGCAAATTACTTAACCTCTTTCTGTCCCTCTTTCCTCACTCATGAAATGGGAGTAATAGCGTGTGTGTGTATCATGGATTTTTTGCAAGTACTATGTAAGATAGTACATATAAAACCCTTAGAACAGAACTTGGCACAGAGTAAGGTATTATTGTCATTATTATTATTAAAACTTAAAGTAATGTTATACCCTATAACAGGATTGCAAACTTTATTTGTAAAGGGCCAAATAGCAAATATTTTAAACTTTACAGTCCATACAGTCTCTGCTACAACTACTGAATTTTACCATAGTAGCAAGGAAGCAGTCACATATGGTACATAAATGAATAGGCATGGCTATGCTCCAATAAAACTCTTTTTACAAAAATAGGCTTTGGCTGGCTTTGGCTGGCAGGCTGTAGATTGTACTAGAGGATTATACATATAAAAAACAAAAACAGGCCAAATTCTTTGTAGACTATTTTAAATAAAATACCTAACCACACGAGGTAGCATCATACCTCATACCTTAGCTCAAATCCCAAACTTTTGAATTCTGTTCCACACACCTAAAATGTAGGTTCTAGATTTACTACCTGTCATCATATTAACTGCCCCCAAATGGCCATGGGACTGAACAACTGAACAGCTCCTGAACTTGAGGCAGAATGGAGGTGGAAAGCACAGGCCTGGGAGTCAGAAGGACTTGAGTATACTGCTCACCCTGCAAGAGGAATTATTTTCTTTTTACACATGGGGAAATTGCAGTGCAGCGGGGTGGAGTAATTTGCCCAGTGTCACACAGAAAGCAAATTCACATCAGTTTCACAAATATGAAGTTTGGTTCTAATGCAAAAACCCAGAGCCATCTGCATGTCATAGTGGTGCTTCCTTTTCCTGTTTCTAATTTCCATGATAGAGAGGCAGAAAGCTTGAGAAAGATATAGAATTGCAAATAATGCTAATGGCTTAAGACATCCTTTTGACCCAAGGAGGACGAACGTAGTCCTCGGAGACCAATGAGATCGAGTATAAAGAGCACAGGGCCAGACATGCTTCTGTCCTTACTGGTGAACCCTAGTTGTGTACCTGGGGAGGTCTTCTCTCCTCTCTGTGCCTCACTTTCCTCAAATGTAATAATAAGAGACATCATTTACCTTATTTCCTCCTCACAACAACTCTGAGATTTTCATCTCTTTGCACAGATGAGCAAGGTGAGACTCAGAAAGCTCATTTAATTTCCCAGGGTCATAGAGCTAGTTGGTACAGCTAGGCTTTGAGTGCTATTCTGTTTGTTTACAAGTCCAGGTTTTTCCACTGCAAAACATTCCTCAAAAGAGTCTAAGTCCCTGCTTAGACAAGTCCACAAATGAGGAGAATGTATGTGGATGTTCTGTAATGCTAGAATCAGAGATGACTCATGTTGCAATCTTACCGTGTAGTTGGCACTGTCAAAGGTCAGTGCTTCCAAACGACACTATGAACTGGGTGCTAATAGTATCTTCTGTCTGCAGATTTGGAAACTGAGGCTCATAGACCTTAAGTAACTCTTCAAAGTCATGCAGATAGTAAGAAGCAAGGCTGGGATTTGAATCCAGTCAAATTTACTCCAGCCCATGCTCCTAATAGGATGGCCATATAGTTTATCATCCAAACCAGGACACTTTTGAGAAAGAAAGGCACTATCGTTAATTATGCCAGGACAGCAGGCGTAAACAGGACGTGCAGTCATGCCAGCTCTTGACCACTATGCTCCTCTGTAATGGATTCTCCCCATCTCTCAGGGCCACTGTGAATCATGATAACACGGAGAAGAAATCTATTACAGCTAGCACCACCATTTTTATTATTACAATTAACTTAGGAAGCATTGTAGGAAAGGGATAAAGTCATGTGGAAATGAGGCATTTGGGACTTGATACTTGAGGTTTTTAGAAGGGGTGAATTTAATTGCCCCTGGATTTGCTACAAGAAGTGGTAATGGGGCAACTGACACCCTCCCTACATTTCCTTCGCTCTCTGACTACAGGCACTGGGTGAAGAGAGATGGATTGAAAGGGTGCTCCAAGGAAATGGAGATAAATGACTTCAAAGTCAGTATGATAAGAAGAAAGGAATTCCTTAGGTCCAGAAAAGAGACCAAACCATTATCAGGATATTGCTTGAAACCACACATACCTCTAACTTGGGGCTAGTATCACATGGGGCAATATCAATGCTGTCTCCCCTGTATACTTGGAGGCATGCTGGGGAGCATTTTCTGCTTCAGAATTCCCAGAATTCTACCATAAGGGCCTCATCCCTTTGGGTAAAGGTTTCATTCCTCTGGAGACCAGTTTTAAAAATAAACAACTATGGAATCATTTGAGTCCCTTACAAGTCATGGAGGATCTTATTACATATTGTATTAGTCCATTTCTGTTGTTTATAACAGAATACTTGAAACCCGGTAATTTATAAAGAAATAAAATTTATTTCTTAGAGTTTGGAGGCTGGGAAGTTCAGGTCCAGGGAACACATCTAGTGACGGCCTTCTTCTACAGCAACTCAGGGTATCACATGACAAGAATGGGCTGAGCAAGAGAGCTAACCTTACTTGCTCTCCTCTTAAAGCCATCAGAACCATGCCCATTACTCCATGAATGGATAAATCTATTCAGGGCATAGTCTTCACGATCTAACCACCTCTTAAAGGCCCTACCTTGCAAATACCATAATTGGATTTCCCACCCTCTTAGCACTGTTACAATGGAAATCAGGTTTCAATGAGTTTTGGGGAGACATTCAATCCACAGCACATAGCAGATTTTCTTTTGAATTTTGAAGTTGGTTAGGATGTTGGAAAGTTAAGTTTTGACAGAGAAATGGGCAGAGGAGAGACTTCAGGACCCGAGTTTTTGCCCAAGGAAGGAACCTTTGTGTGGGCTCCTGGATAGCCAGGAGCTTAGTGGGGCCTAAATAATGCCCAGCAGAACAAGAGTGTTGGAGAGAAGATGGCACTGTAGAGCAAAGTCCACCACTGCAGCCTTGACTGTGTCAAGCTCCAGGGCCAATGACCCTGCAGAGAAAGGCAAGGTCAGAGTGGTACAGAGCAAAGAGGATGGGGAGCCAAAACCCTGGGGTGCTGAGGCCAGCTGTGCTAATGTGAACCTCTGGGCAGGTTAATTACCCTAGGATGCCTCATTTACCAAGCGTGAAGCTTGGCTGAAAATGAAGTCATCTCTAAGGGTTTTTTCAGCTCTAATACCAAATGCGATTCTATACTGTGTCACTAAGTGAATCTTGCTGTGCCTAGGTGGGTGACGTAGAGCTAAGAGGCTCTTGACTTGACAGTGGGCATGGCCCAAGCCACTGATCACTCCCCTCCACATTTTCCCTTCTCCTGGCCTTAGTTCTCTTAATAACCAAGGGAAGCCTCTCCTTGTCTCACTTTTCCTTTTTGACCTATGGAGGGAGCAGGAAAGAGGGCCAGATAGAGGGCAGGGTGGCTGGGCAAAGGCTTCCAGCAGGTCCTGTCTCTCAGGATTCCACCTGAGACAGAGACAGGGGAGGGTGTGGATCAGGAATTAGCTAAGAGAGAACTTAGAAAAGTCAAGATTCTAGACTACCAACCACAGTGAGGATAAAGTCTCATCTGCAGATGGCCTGATGACTGACCACAAAGCCTAAGGGAACACAAAGGGTAATGGTGGCTAAGACATTTAGCCTCTTGGTGCTCTGGTATTTTTCATCTTTAATGGGGACTCAGGGGTAGACTAATATTTAATGGATGTCTACTTTGACAGGAACTAGGCTGGGTGCTTTAAGTATTATCTCATTTAATCCTCACAACAACCTTTCAAGGGCAATATTTTCATTTTACAGAGGAAAACCCAACAGCTTAGAGAAGATAAATCACTGCCCATTTATGCAGCTTAGAAGTAGTAATGTTCGGATACACACCAGGTTTTGCCTGACACTGAAGTCCAAGGCTGGTCCACCATATCGTGCTGCTGTTTTATGAAGTCCAATTTCACTATCCCTCTGTCTCACTCAACAGGCTCTGTTGTGAATGGTAAGGAAGTGGGGCTGACTGCCTGGGTTCAAGTCTCATTTATAAGCCGGTCATTTAGGGCAAGTTACTTAATCTCTCTGAACCTCAGTTTTTTCATCTGTATAATGAAGGATTAGAATAGCTCTTACCTCATAGATACGTTGCAAGGATTAAATGAAATTAAGCATGTAATGGGTTTATGGGCCCATGGCAAGAGCTCCCTAATTTTTAGCTATTAATATTATTCTTAAATTAAATGCAAACCACATGCAAATAAAATTGTGTCTACCCTTAGTTCTACAGCTGGGTGAAGTCTTCTGATAAAGTCCTACTGGCTTTAAGTGCCATTTGTGAAAGCTAAGAAGTCATCCCCATCATTAAAAGAAGAACCATTCTGACATTTGGATGGTTTACAAGGAGCGTTCACAATATTCATCATTTGATCAGCACAAGTAATGTGAAGTAGGGAACACAGATGTGCTGACCACTTTTTTCAGGTAAGCTTTGAGTCACACAGCTGGAGATGGGACAGAAGTCTTTGTTTTTTCTTTTTTAATTCCCAAGCCCAGAGCTTTTACCTAATGTGTCATAGAGAATCAAAGTGGGTGAGTTTTTTTTTTTTCCCAAGCCCAGAGCTTTTACCTAATGTGTCATAGAGAATCAAAGTGGGTGAGTTTTTTTTTTCTTTTTTTCTTTTTTCGTGACCGGCAACAGATCGCAACCCTCAGTGTCGCACCCGTACCGGACCGGGAC